>NW_027282242.1:0-26955 GCF_046629955.1 Centroberyx affinis
TATATATATTATATTTTAGTATTATATATTATAGTATTATATATTATAGTATTATATATTATATTTTATATTATAGTATTATAAGACGTTATATATTAGTATTATATATTATATTATATATTATAGTATTAGATATTATATTATAGTATTATATAATATATTATATTATAGTATTATATATTATAGTATTATAGTATTATATATTATATTATATATTATATTATAGTATTATATATTATAGTATTATAGTATTATATATTATAGTATTATATATATATTATAGTATTATATATTTATAGTATTATATATTATATATATTATAGTATTATATATTATAGTATTATATATTAATATTATATATTATAGTATTATATATTATAGTATTATATATTATAGTATTATATTATAGTATATATATATATTATAGTATTATATATTATAGTATTATATATTATATATTATATTATAGTATTCATTAATATTTACTACACACACACAACACTACAACACACAACACTACAACACAACACTACACTACAACACACAACACTACAATACAACACAAATATAACTACAACACACTACAACACACAACACAACACTACAACACACAACACTACAACACACAACACAACACTACAACACACAACACTACAACACACAACACTACACTACAACACACAACACTACAACACACAACACAACACTACAACACACAACACTACAACACACAACACTACACTACAACACACAACACTACAACACAACACAACACAACACAACACTACAACACACAACACTACACTACAACACACAACACTACAACACACAACACTACACTACAACACACAACACTACAACACACACTACAAAACACAACACTACAACACACAACACAACACACAACACAACACTACAACACACAACACTACAACACACAACACAACACTACAACACACAACTACAACACACAACACTACAACACACAACACAACACTACAACACACAATACTACAACACACAACACAACACTACAACACACAACACTACAACACACAACACTACAACACACAACACAACACTACAACACACAACACTACAACACACAACACAACACTACAACACACAACACTACAACACACAACACAACACTACAACACACAACACAACACTATAACACACAACACTACAACACACAACACAACACTACAACACAAAACACTACAACACACAACACAACACTACAACACACAACACTACACTACAACACACAACACTAAAACACACCACACTACACTACAACACACAACACTACAACACACAACACAACACACAACACTTCACTACAACACACAACACTAGAACACACAACACAACACTACAACACACAACACAACACTACAACACACAACACTACAACACACAACACAACACTACAACACACAACACAACACTACAACACACAACAATACAACACACAACACAACACTACAACACACAACACTACACTACAACACACAACACAACACTACAACACACAACACACAACACAACACTACAACACAACACAACACTACAACACACAACACTACAACACTACAACACACAACACCCAACACTACAACACACAACACAACACTACAACACACAACACTACAACACACAACACTACACTACAACACACAACACTACAACACAACACAACACAACACAACACAACACTACAACACAACACAACACAACACAACACAACACAACACAACAAAACAACACAACACACAACACTACAACACAACACAACACAACAAAACAACACACAACACTACAACACACAAAACACACAGCACACAAAACAAAACTACAACACGACACTACAACACAACACCACACAACACTAGAACACACAACACAACAAAACAACACAACACACAACACTACAACTAGGGCTGCAACGGATCACAAAACTCACGGTTCGGATCGTATCACGGTTTTGAGTCACGGATCAAATCATTTTTCGGATCAACAAAAAAAAATAAAAAAAGGGTTAGGGTTAAATTAATTTAAAAATGTGCTACTCTTGATTTGATTATTTTAATGCAATGCATTTTTCTTGTTCTTTTATATGAATTTTATCTTTTTATTTCTTTTATCTGCCTTCTATTGATGTAAAGCACTTTGCCAGGTTCCCAGCTCCACCAATGAAAACAACCGAAGTCAAAGCCGACGGGATTTCACTCAACGGAGGAGAGAGCGACGGCTTTTAAATCAGTCGCTCTTCCTTTTTTTTTCTTCCTTAACTCAGTCTTTGTTCTTCAGAGTAAAACACAGCAGCTTCTGTCTGTCTGAATCTTTTCACTGCAACTCTGCATCCAGATTTAGGGAATTATTACTTTAAAAAGTAACAGTGGCAGTAAAACTATTTCACACTATGATGGTTAAACTTTGCAATTAATCTGCGGTTCATATGTGTGCCGAACCGTGGGGGGGGGGGGGGGGGATCCGTACGGATCACGGATCAACTACGGTCCGTTACACCACTAACTACAACACAACACAACACAACACAACACAACACTACAACACAACACTACAACAGAAAACACAACACTACAACACAACACTACAACACTACAACACTACAACACAACACTACAACAGAAAACACAACACTACAACACAACACTGCAACACAACACTACAACAGAAAACACAACACTACAACACAACACTGCAACACAACACTACAACAGAAAACACAACACTACAACACAACACTACAACACTACAACACAACACTACAACACAACACTACAACACTACAACACAACACTACAACAGAAAACACAACACTACAACACAACACTACAACACTACAACACAACACTACAACAGAAAACACAACACTACAACACAACACTGCAACACAACACTACAACAGAAAACAACACAACACTACAACACAACACTACAACAGAAAACACAACACTACAACACACACTACAACACAACACAACACTACAACAGAAAACACAACACTACAACACAACACCACAACACTACAACACAAAACACAACACTACAACACAACACTACAACACAAAACACAACACTACAACACAACACTACAACACAACACTACAACACAACACTACAACACAACACTACAACACTACAACACAACACTACAACACAACACTACAACACAAAACACAACAACACAAAACACTACAACACAACACTACAACACAACAACACAACACTACAACACAAAACACAACACTACAACACAACACTACAACACAAAACACAACACTACAACACAACACTACAACACAACACTACAACACAACACTACAACACAACACTACAACACTACAACACAACACTACAACACAACACTACAACACAAAACACAACACCACAACACAAAACACAACACTACAACACAACACAACACTACAACACAACACTACAACAGAAAACACAACAGAAAACACAACACTACAACAGAAAACACAACACTACAACACAACAACACAAAACACTACAACACAACACTACAACACAACAACACAACACTACAACACAAAACACAACACTACAACACAACACTACAACACAAAACACAACACTACAACACAACACTACAACACAACACTACAACACTACAACACAACACTACAACACAACACTACAACACAAAACACAACACTACAACACAACACTACAACACAAAACACAACACTACAACACAAAACACAAAACACAACACTACAACACAACACTACAACACAACACTACAACACAACACTACAACACAAAACACAACACTACAACACAACACTACAACACAACAATACAACACAAAACACAACACTACAACACAACACACAACACTACAACACACAACACAAAACACAACACAACAGTACAACACAACACTACAACACAACACTACAACACAACACAAGACACAACACAACAACACACAACACTACAACACACAACACAACACTACAGCACACAAGACACAACACTACAACACACAACACAACACTACAACACACAACACAACACTACAACACAACACTACAACACAACACTACAACACAACACTACAACACAAAACACAACACTACAACACAACACTACAACACAACAATACAACACAAAACACAACACTACAACACAACACACAACACTACAACACACAACACAAAACACAACACAACAGTACAACACAACACTACAACACAACACAAGACACAACACAACAACACACAACACTACAACACACAACACAACACTACAGCACACAAGACACAACACTACAACACACAACACAACACTACAACACACAACACAACACTACAGCACACAACACTACAACAGAAAACACAACACTACAACACAACAACACAAAACACTACAACACAACACTACAACACAACAACACAACACTACAACACAAAACACAACACTACAACACAACACTACAACACAAAACACAACACTACAACACAACACTACAACACAAAACACAACACTACAACACAAAACACAAAACACAACACTACAACACAACACTACAACACAACACTACAACACAAAACACAACACTACAACACAACACTACAACACAACACTACAACACAAAACACAACACTACAACACAACACACAACACTACAACACACAACAATACAACACAACACAACAGTACAACACAACACTACAACACAACACTACAACACAACACAAGACACAACACACAACACAACAACACACAACACTACAACACACAACACAACACACAACACAACACTACAGCACACAAGACACAACACTACAACACACAACACAACACTACAGCACACAACACTACAACACTACAACACACAACACAACACTACAACACACAACACAACACTACAGCACACAACACAACACTACAACACAACACTACAACAGAAAACACAACACTACAACACAACACTACAACACAACACAACAACACAAAACAACACTACAACACAACACTACAACACAACACTACAACAGAAAACACAACACTACAACACTACAACAGAAAACACAACACTACAACACAACACTACAACACAACACTACAACAGAAAACACAACACTACAACACAAAACACAACACAACAACACAACAACACAACAACACAAAACACTACAACACAACACTACAACACAACACAACACTACAACACAAAACACAACACTACAACACAACACTACAACACAAAACACAACACAAAACACAACACTACAACACAACACTACAACACAAAACACAACACTACAACACAACACAAAACACAACACTACAACACAAAACACAACACAAAACACAACACTACAACACAACACTACAACACAAAACACAACACTACAACACAACACTACAACACAACACTACAACACAAAACACAACACTACAACACAACACTACAACACAAAACACAACACTACAACACAACACTACAACACAACACTACAACACTACAACACAACACTACAACACAAAACACAACACTACAACACAAAACACAACACAAAACACAACACACAACACTACAACACACAACACAAAACACAACACAACAGTACAACACAACACAACACTACAACACAACACTACAACACAACACAACACACAACACAACAACACACAACACTACAACACACAACACAACACTACAGCACACAAGACACAACACTACAACACACAACACAACACTACAACACACAACACAACACTACAGCACACAACACTACAACACTACAACACACAACACAACACAACACTACAACACACAACACAACACTACAGCACACAACACAACACTACAACACACAACACTACAACACACAACACTACAACACTACAACACACAACACAACACTACAACACACAACACAACACAACACTACAACACACAACACAACACTACAGCACACAACACAACACTACAACGCTACAACACAACACAACACAACACTACAAAACGCTACAACACACAACACAACACAATACTACAACACACAACACTACAGCTCACAACACACTGCAACACACAATGCTACACCACACAACACTAGACAACCCCTCCCATCCCTTTGCCTACACACCTCAGATACAAAGCACACCCAAACACACATTGAAGACTTAACACACTTGTCTCCAGACACAAATACATTATTCAAGGTCCAGATATCATGTTTATATGAATGGAGTGTGTTGTGTTTGTGTGGCTCTGCTCTATCTCTTTCCATTTGTCTCCCATAACTACAATCCCTCTTTTAATCAACATTTAATCTACACATTATGTTTTGTTTTGTATGTAACCCACTTTTTTATGTTTTTTTTTTGTTCTGTCAGTTTTATGTTAGCGCTTTTCACTAATAAAAAAAAAAAGCGTGGCATCTTGGCTACTGACAGTTTTTCATGCGTAATACACCTTAATAACACCATTTTTTTGTTTTTTGTTATATGTCTACATCTTTGAGAAAAACACAGGGTTTTCAAAACTGTGTGTTTTTAATGTTGCTTAGTATATATAGGTCCAAAATCACCAAACTTATCCTTCAATGATAAAAAAACATTCAACACAAGGTTAGAGTGCTATATATGAGATGAGCTCTATTAAAGGTTCACATTTATATGGAATGTAACTAAAGACTGTCACATTATGAACCAAAGCCCAACTTATTGATAAGCCTCACTCTCCTCACTGGATGCAAACCTGAAGCCTGACCACTCCTACATTCAACTTGACCAGTTTTACTTCATCATGTAAAACCCAGCAGTGTAGATTATTTAATCATTACCTAGACTGTAGAGATACTGCTGCCCATTCAAATGCTTTTATGGTTCCTCAGTTGTAAGCTGCATTCATTCGTCCTGTGTCTGTGTGCTTAAGCTAACAGAAGTTACGTTATCTCCAACGTCAAACTGTCTTACAACACCAGAACACTACCAGTACCTCCAGACCAGTTTACAACGGCTGGCTGCACGCTACCTTCAGCCATTCAGATAGGCCTACTGTTTGAATTATCAAAGTCTCTACAAGTCAACAGTGTCCGTAGCCAATCTGCATCTGCAATATAGTAATAATACCTGAGAAGGATTTTTTTTGCACTCTTTACTCAGCATGAGAGTCATCAGGGATGTAGCTGAGGGTAAACCCACCTAAACTGACCTCGCCCTCCAGTTTATTTGCAGGAATTGTGTTTATGAGCTTTTTAGGCAGACATCAATCTGTAGCTTTTCACACAGCACTTAGCCCTGGGCTAACAAACGATTCACACAGGCAAATTCCAAAGTGGGATAACCCCGACTTTAGCCCAGGGCAGCTGGCCCTGCTCCGGAGCAGGTTAACCCTGACTTTTCAGGGTTAACCCCAGAAAAATTGTTTAAAACCAGGGTTCTCTGTTGGCTGTGTGAACAGGGTTAGAACACTTTTGTGTCACTTGTGACACAAAATAACTTCTCCTTCACAACGTTGCTAAGCAACGCTGCGTGGCATTCCTAGGCTCGAGTGTTTTTATTACCACAGAATATTCAGACATGTAAGCCCTGAGCTAGCAAGAATGCTGTGTGAATCGTTAGCCCTGGGCTAAGAGTTAGCCATGGGTTTGTCTACGTTCAGAATGGTTCACTTATTCCCTCACTCACTATTCCCATGTAGTGTTTATCATATAGTGAACTATATGGGAAATGACCAGATTAAATGTATGACACAACATTAAATATCATTGCTTCAACAAAACGCGCCCAGCATCAAATAAACAAACCAAGCACTAATAACAACGGGTTGAAATCAGGTCTCAGGTTGTATTGATTTGACAAGTTTTGAACATTACATTACAAATAAATTGTTGAAATTCTAATCATGTGCAGTTTTGTTATATTGGATATTTTATAGTGAGCTACAAAGTGAACCAAATTAACTGTTGAGAATTCAGACACTAGTACAAAATGGCGGACACACTATATAGTGGACTCTTTCTGTAATAGTGAACAGTTTCGAACAGAGCCTGTGTGTGAACAGGGGTTAAGCTAATCCTGGGCCAACTGTTAGCCCAGGGTTAAGATAACCCTATGTGCTGTGATGCAAATTCATAGTCAACTGATGTTATATAAACAGTTTTTTGAGAAAAATCAATAAATATTTTGCTGAAATATAATAATAATATAATGATTTTTGTTTAGAAATCGATGCCTTATGTTGATCTCTGACTGCAGATTTTATTTAGCTCTACTGAGCGACCATCGCTGTCTGTAAAGCAACAGAGACGAGCCGCCGCCAAGTGCTGCTGACATCACCAAGGTGCCACTGATCCCAGTAAAGAGCTTCTGCACAACATATCAACATACAGTATATCGTCAACATGCGTACGAATAACAAACAGGATAAAACAAGAAAGACCGCCAACTAGCTCCCTGGCTACAAGAGTTACCAGAGCAACCGGTTAATCGTGTCTAGCTGTGCATTATGGGAATTATCAGCACAGTACCACGCAGCTGCCAGTATGGAAGGTGTGGACGTGGAGGTGTAGCACCATAACATGGTGCTCAGCCAACGTTCCCCAAGTAAATAAAGATTAAGAGGTTTGGTATTTGCATCACTGCTCAGGCACCGGTGAGCACAGTACCTTCAAATGCAAATAACTCGCTACGTGCAGGAAAGTGTAGTTTGATGGTGGAGAGTCAGGGTGTGGAGGTCAGAGGTCGGAGGTCCAGGGGGCGGATGGTTCAACTCCCAACTCATGACAACAAGTTTTCATTTACTGAACCGTGAGCAAAACCTGAAGCTAACCTGAAGCTAACTGTTTCAGTTGCTAAACTGAAGTGTTAGCTGACCTTCTCATGTGACCAACAGGTGGAAATGTCCAGAACAATTCCTGCTGCTGGACTAGAAGCCTTTACTGGAGGAACCTGATCTGAACTGGATTCCTGATCTGAACCGTATTCCTGATCTGAACTGGATTCCTGATCTGAACTCTGTAAAAGTACCTATACTAAGCAACATTACTAATATATAACCTTTGTGCGTGTGCCTAAAGTGCCTAAAACTCAAGAATACTCAATCTGACTCTCCATTTCTTCCAATCCAAGATTAAACTCCAGAGTAACATCTTATAATGTTGAAGCAGATTCAGTATTCTTGAGTTTTAAGTAGATATGGGTCAACGGTTACATATTGTCTTTCTTTTTTGCAGTTCATTTTAACCGGGTGAACCCCCAGAGGCCGTCAGGTCCGCCTCCCTTCTCTCCTCTGACCATACAAGGTGAAGATCTCCCTCTCCACCTCCGCCAGACCAAAAACTTACAGAAATCATTTGCCTGTCAGGTGGGGGGGGCTTATCAGCTTCCTATAAAGCAGCTGGCTCTGTCGTGTCGAGGCTAGAGATCAGAGGCTTCGTCCAAGACTGCGACCTGCCGACCGATCCACCTGAGGACCGATCCACCTGGCGACCGATCCACCTGAGGACCGATCCACCTGAGGGCCGATCCACCTGAGGACCGATCCACCTGAGGACCGATCCACCTGCCGACCGATCCACCTGAGGGCCGATCCACCTGCCGACCGATCCACCTGAGGGCCGATCCACCTGAGGACCGATCCACCTGAGGGCCAATCCCCCTGAGGACCGATCCACCTGCCGACCAGCCAAACCCGAACCTTCTCCACCCTCCGGCCTACTGACCGACCTTCTCTCCACACCTGTCCATCAACTCTGTCCACTGACCAGGCTTACAGACGGTAGGTCAGTTGTCTTTATGTTCGGTGGCCATGGTAAATACGATGAATTCAATCCTGAGATCAAAGAAGTACATCGCCTAGGACAACATGAGCTCATAAAAAGTCATGAAATGAGCACAAACTCTGAAACGCAGCTTTACCTGCTGTGGACACGAGTTATATGAAAATGTATCTTCCTCAACCACAAACTGGATTCTAAAACAACTTGGTTACAGTTTGGGTTAAGGTTAAGTTTAGGTAAGTAAAACAACCTGAACATTCTTGACTCTATTGCACCTTTTAAGGTTAAAAACATTAAACCTAATGCCCTGCCCTGGTTTAACCATCATACCAGGAACATAAAAAGAAGGAAAGCTGAACGTCAGTGGAAAAAAGACAAACTCACAGCCTCTTGCCAAAATCTCAGACACTGCATGTACACCTATCAGAATGCAGTTAAGGATGCAAGATATTCTTATTTCTCTAAATTAATTGCCACTACATGTCACAATCCCAGGGTCCTCTTCAAGACCATTAAAGGAATAGTTCACCTAAAAGTTAAAATCCGGTCATTATCTACTCATTCTCATGCCAGTACAAACTCCATTTACTGCAATAGTTTGGAAGAAAGCTCCTCTGGCAGCGAGACTGGAGAACTTCAGGTAAACTGTATGAAGCAAAAACACTCACCGAGTTTGTACTGGCATGAGAATGAGTAGATAAAGACCAAATCTTTGGGTGAACCATTCCTTTAACTCAGGGACCAGTCCTCCTAACAGTCAGCCAATAGATGTATCCCTGACAAGTGTGAAGAGTTCCTTCAATTCTTCATTAACAAAATTCTTTGTTAATTAATTAATTAATTAATTTATTTATTAATTAGTTAATTCATTGTTAAATAAATTCTTCATTAACAAAATAGATGGGATTAGGCTGCAGATCAATCCTGAGCCCAAACATTTAGCTATCTGTTCTGCTCCCCTTGTCACATCACCTCATTTTGAGCTAATCCCACTGTCAATTTTAGATGAAACCATTTTCCATATGAAATCGTCCTCCTGCCCATTAGACATCATCCCCACTAAGTTCTTGAAAGAGGTATTTCAGACTGTTGGTCCTACTATTCTTTTCATTGTAAATTGCTCTCTGTCTACTGCTCTTTCCCATCTAGCCTACAGCGTGCAATAGTTCAACCTACCCTGAAGAAGCCTAATCTGGATAATCTTATTTAAAATAGACCATTTCTAAGATACCATTTTTGTCATACATTTTAGAAAAGATTGTTTCTGCACAATTGATTTCTTTCATGAATAGCAACAACATTTTTGACGAATTCCAATCAGGCTTCCATGCACCGAAACAGCTCTTATTAAGCCGAGCATACACTGTACGATTTTAGAAATGTTGTTGTTTAATTCCAACTCCTACTGTACTCCTACTGTACGAGTAAATCGAAGCCAAAGCTCACGATCTGCTCACACTGTACGGTCCGATCGTCAAGCCACGACCTGAGTGCTCACACTGTACGTGTAGAAAACGGCCCGTCGGCCGCTGCGGACTGTTCTGGCTATTGACAATTGTCAATAAAGATTCGCTTGAAAGCTCCAAGCAGGTGGTGTCTGCGAATATGGACTCGCAGGTGGCTAGGAAGATGTGGACAGTATGGCTTGTCCATTTTGCAGAGAGATTTGGAGGTAAACTAGCTACGTTTTACTGTATAGATTGTACATTGTTAACTTGATAGCAAGCTACGCTCTGATTACTGTACAGGTAAGAACCTTTCTTTTTCTTCCTTGCTGTGCAGTTATCAGCCATAAACTGCACTTCCTACATTATGATTACTTGTTGCTGACGTTAGTTTTATTTATAGCCAAATTGTAGCCTAGCCCATATTTTCCGTCCACATGACGCGTCGTGTCGCCATGGCGCTGTCAGACGCTTTGTTTGCCACTTCGCGCAGGCGCAGTGAGAAAAAAGGCGCTGACCTCGGGGAATCGACTCGTGGCTCTGCTTCAACTGTGCAAGAGCCTGACGTCGGCCGACCAAATTTCTGACATGTCAAATTCATCCGAATGTCCGACGGCCGGTCGGGACCAGGTCAGGACCAGTTGATCGGCTCTAAAATGAGTCGTGCCGCTCAAAAATTGGGTCAGAAACGGGCTCAAATCGTACAGTGTATCTGCAGCTTTAAAGGTCACAAATGACCTACTGCTAGCTCCTGATTCCAGTGAATGGTCAATCTTAATCCTCCTAGATCCAAGTTCTGCTTTGGTGGTCCGGACCCCTAAACTGTGGAACTTGAGTTAAATCTGTGTCTTCTTTTAAATCATTGCTTAAAACATTCTTCTACCTTAAGGCCTTTTCATAGTGTTTGATTCTATTACCCCTTTTCTTTTCTTTTGTCTGTCTATGATACTATTTTAATCAATTAATGAATGTATTTTTATTTATGTTTTAATTGGTTCTTGCCTATGCTGTATCTCTTATCTTGTATTGTAAAGCACTTTGTAACCGTGTAATGATCATAAATAACATTTCTTGTTATTATATTATTATTTATAATCGATCTGCCTCAGTTTTGGGACTTCCTCTTCCATTAATAAACCATTTACTAACATTAACAAAGCATGCCCAGAACCGTAACTCCCTTTAAAAGATCTTAAGCCTTCATTAATGGTTTCCTGCTGATTAGTAGATATTCATTCCTGTTTGTTAACTCTTAATTAACCCATTTCACATGACCTGTTGTAAAGTGACAGCTCCTCATGACTTACTGATGGCTTATACAAGTCAGTGTGAAACATTACTTAAGGATTCCCAGGCAATGATGCAACTAATTGGTTATAATACTAATGGCATACTACAGTCATTAATTCATGCTTCTTAACTCTTTCATTACTCCAGCTATCTGAAAAAACTCCTTTAGCAATGCTAGCAATTCATCATACTCATGTGCAGTGTGCAGCAGACAGGATTGTATTTTCTTGGGTGGGGCAAACACATTTCAGCAATACAGGACAGCTGCCTTACACCGGCCGTCAAGCCTCGTTTGCAATTTATAGAGTTATTAAATTGAGAATATCAAAAATGGAGTTGGACAACTAGAGATAACGTTAACTTGTCCAAACAAAATGAAACACTGCATTAAAATACAGATGCGCAAATATGGGACGGATTATTGCATTTAGCAGTTGTTTGGAAACAAGTCACACATAGTGATGGAATATTAAACATCGACAGACACATGTAGAGTGATATGTGGAGTCTAATGTCGGCCATGTTCAGTATCTGGCTCTGTACATGACCTCCTGCTGTCCTGTACCATGACTGTCTGTCTGTACTGTGTGTCAGTTGTCAGGAACTAACTGCTGTCCATTTATTGTACTTGGTGTTTAAAGTGTGATTGTCATATTGTGTGTTGTGTTTTCAGTCATGGCGTCTCCAGGTCTGCTGTTCCTCCTGCTGTTGTCCTCCTCCCTCTTTCTCTCCATCATGGCCGTCAGTCATCCGCCTAAAGAACTGAGCCGCCGGAGCCTACCAAAGGAACTCACAGTAGAGAAAGGAAAAAAAATCGTGGAATTCTTTACATATGTTGGCAAGTTGTTTGATGAGATCAAAAAAAAAGTCGAGCCTTTCCTCAACATGATACCTGTGAGCGGGCCGACCATTACTGCCACCGTCAAGGTCTTACTGCAGCTAGTCCCGAAAGAAGACCCTGTGTTAAACACTCTCAATAAAGAATTTAAAAATCTTAATCTTAAACTTGACAACCTCCGTGTAGAGATGAAATGGGATGCCTGGGCGGCTGGCGCCTACCACAAGCCAGAGATCAATATTAAGAACGGCTGGATCAAATTCAGTGACCTAATGCGTGGTTATCAAGAAACAGATGACAAAACAAAGAGAAAAATTCTGTTAGACGAATTCCTCGAATCCTACAGCCATTATGAAGACAGCACTTTGAAATTGTACCAATTCCTGACAGCTGAACCAATATCTCTAACAGAAAACCTTGGAAAGGTACTGGGAAATAAATCAAAATGTCATGAAAAGGATGTCAATAAATATATTTTGTATTTAACTCAACTCCTGTGGAAGGGCATGGTGCTTAATGAAATCTATTACGATCTCAAAGGTACAAACACCAAAGCTAAGCTTGAGACTGCAGCTGATCACGCGTACGAATCTGGCTTGGCTTTGGTCAAGGTGCACCAGCGCTGCATTTCTGACAGTGCTGATTACATAAAAAAAGATGTTGAGGGGCTCATTGATGACACTAAAAATCATAAAGAACTCGCCAACAGCATCAAGAAATTTTTGGCAGAAACGTATGACAGGTATGACTGGATGGTTGTTGCATTTAAAACCAAAAACTCAAAGCATAATGTTCTAAAAGAATTTAACAGACATTACTTGGATTTAAGATTTACTAGGGTGGAGAAAGGAAAAGTAACCGTGGCTGTAGCCAGACAGATTAAAGGGACTCACACCAACAAAGATAAGGTTATAGAAGCGATTGATAAGTGCTTTAAGAGCGTCATAACGTGTGCTGATGTAGTAAAGAAACTTTCTGAATGTAAGAGAACCGTTGAAGGAAAGAAGCTGTCCCAGACGTACACAGCGCTTCACGCCTTTCGATTCAAGAGTCAAACCGCCCGCGATGCCAAGAACGTAGACGACCAGGACGTCCCAGAAGGCTACTCTGACCCCGAAGACTCTACAACCCCTTACATCTATAAAGGGAAGTGTTCAACCTTCGCAAACTACATCATCTTGATTAAAAGTGATGAAGAGATTAAGAATGTGAATCCGTGTGACAAACTGAAATGTGGGGAACACGGTAAATGTGTTGTTATAAAAGGCACCTATGTAGCAATGTGTGAGTGTGATAAGACACACTATGGTGAGCTCTGTGAGGAGAGCATGGAGGATTACAAGAGAAACATGAAGGCTGACAAGGACCTGCAGCTTGAGTCCTCAGGTGCTGCTCAGCGGCGGCTCAGCAGCCCTGCTTAAGGTGATTTGTTTGTATAAAGGCCCATTCACATCTTCCATAATAACTACAAAGATAACTTTAATCTATAACAATATATTATAACTTTCATTTGATTGGATGGAAATGTTTTATCGTTGCGTCCGCATCCAAAAATCAGACCAAAAATACGGCTGTTGTTATCGTTTTGGATGTTCTTACTGTCGTAGTGAGAACAGAGAACAATTCATATCTTTTTATAGATATAATTATCTTTATCGTTATCATTCTAGGTGAGAATGGGCCTTGAAGTCTCTCCTCTGATACGGACTCATGAAGTTTTGTGAAACGAGCGCGAAACTGCAAACTCCCTCCATGCAGGACAAGGGTTCCCCATTACTGCAGGAACCTGATCTGAACTGGTTCCTGATCTGAACTGGACTCCTGATCTGATCTGGACTCCTGATCTGAACTGGACTCCTGATCTGAACTGGACTCCTGTCAGAAACATGGAGGCGGAGCTTCAGAGTTCAGGCTCATTTCACAGAGCTTCATCAGACTGAATAATCAGACGAGCTTCATTATTTCTGCTGCTGTAACAACTGATGATCTAACTGCCAGAAAATATATTAACATGTCAAAATGTCATAAAACCTGATATTGTATTATTTTTCATGATATTATAACATTATTACTCATAATGATCATATTATAAGGGCTGTAACAACATCAATCTGAAGATGTTATCATGTTATTTATTACATGAACAGGTTTTATTACGTGTTTGACCCGTTTAGAGGGACGTGATGTCACAGTTCCACGTGTTATTTCATTATCTGGCAGTTATTTTCTTTATTTTCTTTATTTTCTTTATTTTATTTTCTCATCAGTTGCTGCAGAGCGACTTCAGCTGTAACTGCTAAGCAGAGCGAGCCTCTGTCCACTGGAGCAGACAGGAGGGTCACATCTGATTCACATTTCATTTGATAAAACTTTATTGATCTCTGCGGGGAAACTGGGCTGTTCCAGCAGAAAAAAAGTCCTCATATACCGTAAATTAATAACAGAAACTAAATTAGAATAGAGATGGAGGTATTAAATATAACACAACCATCAATTACAACAGCAGAACATAAAATGTAGAAATATATGAATGAAATGTGTGAAAATATATGAACTGCAGCATTAAAATAACAGCAGCAACAAACTGAGACAAACCAAATGAATTAAAAATAAGCATGAGATGAAAATGTACCAAAAATATTAATTGTATTGACTGACTTCCTGTATTGTTTGACTTCCTGTATTCCTATACAACCTGTGGTGATGTCATTATGACCCGTGGTGACATCACTTCCTGTCTGTCCAGGATGATCTTGGACAGAAAGTTTAAACCAATGAAACGCTTTCCTGCTTTGAGCTTCTGTCCTGATTTTTTGACTTGCTAAAATCAATAAAATTTCAATTTTAATTTTATTGGTCGGTGTCTTTGTTTCTTTAATGCAGATGATCTAAAATGTAACTAAGTGTTTTAAATATTTGAAAATTCTAATAATATTAATAATCCAATTAATTATAATAATAATAGTTATTATCGTTGTTACTAATATTAGCATTGCTATATCATATTAATTAAAATGAATAAAAATAGATACATGAGTGCTTGTCAGGTTTGTTTTTATCTGAATTTGTAACAAGCAGTGAAGCCCCAACCTCTGGACAGTGTGTGTGTGTGTGTGTGTGTGTGTGTGTGTGTGTGTGTGTGTGTGTGTGTGTGTGTGTGTGTGAGTGGTCACCATGCTTTTCCTGATGGAGACAACAGAACAAAGGGCCATGCGCAAAATTAAATTGCCCGTTAGGCCACTTTGTAAACTGTTTTGAGAAAAGTGCTATATAAATAAAGTTATTATTATTATTATTATTATTATTATTGTTGCATAATGTACCCAATTCAAACTTTCACTGTTATGCTGACATACTGTTATTCACTGCTCTGCTCCTACACAGAATCAGGCTCTTTGTCAGCTACAACTTGATTTTAATACTTTTCAGCACAAAGTTCATGATCTGAAACTTGCTTTGAATACTGACAAAAGAAAATTCATGTTTTCAAATTCAAAGAAAAGGCCACTGACCTTTCCATCTATTATTACGCTTCAGGGCAACAAGTTTGAGTCTGTATCTGTATACAAATAATCTAGGTGTCTTAATTGAGGATTCCCTCTCTGTTAAGCCTCACATCCAGCATCTTGTGAAAAAGACTGAAGCTGAAATTGGGTTTCTACTTTAGAAATAAGTGTTGCTTTTCTTTTGAGGCTAAAAGGAGTCTGGTTGCTGTTTCTTTCATGTCTGTGCTCGACTTTGGAGATGTTACACATGCATGCATCTTGTCACTGCCTTCATGCATTAGATACTGTCGACCACGGAGCTGCGGCTCATTACTAATTCTAAAGCTCTGACTCACCATCAGTCCACCTGCAGACTGAACCACTGGATCATCCTTGTCCACAGGGCAATTCTTGGTTTGCTTCCATCGTACTTATGCACTTATATCCTAAGCTATGCTGAAGGACACATCAGGTTGTCGATGTTTTAATTAGTCTGTTTTCTTCCTGTGTGCTCTTGGACTCAATGTTGACTTGCCTATCCTTAGCTATTGTTGTTGTCTCTTTTCTTTTGTAATCGGTTACGTGTTGTCTGTCTGTTAATTGTCCTGTTGCCTGTCTTGGCCAGGACACTCTTGGAAAAGAGATTTTTAATCTCATTGAGGCTTTTCTGGTTAAATAAAGGTTAAATAAATAATAAAAAGGCCCTATAACATAACAAACTAGGCACTAACAGTAGTTTAAGTCTTAGCCAAATACATTTTTATGTTATCTATATGCTTTTTATGTTTGCTAACGTTTCACTTCAGCCTGTTAGCCTACTCGTTTTTTGCTAGCCCCAATTCAGTACTGCTAGACCTAGAGGGATGGAACTGCTAAGTTACAGAACTTTTCTTTGTTGTCACCTTGGCAACTAGATTTTATTTTTCTTTTCTCACAAAGAAAATGTATGTCAATATTTTAGATGCTTATGATAGTTGCGCCATTTGAAATGCGAGGTTGCGTTTCTGTGTCTGTCTGTGTGCCTATTATAATATTGTAATATTGTAGTATTATAATATTGTAATATTGTAGTATTATAATATTGTAATGTTAGTTTTCTCTCTCCCCTCTAGCTGTTGGGGAGCAGATGGTGTGGAGGGTTTTGGGCTGAGTTTACCACTGCCAACATGATCAACAGGAGAGAACAGGAAGCCGGCTTTTGAGCCACTTGCCATCAAGGACATAGTTCTCAGTGAGTTTGATTTCATGGTTACTATCAGGATATCCATCCTTACCTTGTGCCATCTCTGTCATGTTTTATGTCCCCCACCAAAGGGGGGACTATGGATCGGTCTCTGTCCGTTAGTTAGTTAGTTAGTTAGTTAGTTAGTTAGTTAGTTAGTTAGTTAGTTAGTTAGTCACACTGTAACGTTGACTTTGTGCCGCTAGGGGGCGACATTGACAATGAATGGGACTCAGTGGTAAAGCAACACAGTTAAAGTTATCATAGGTAACATAATAGTCTACACCAGTGATTCTCAACCTTTTTCATGTCACGGACCCCTGATTTAGTCCGCATTAGGGCCACGGACCCCCATTTGATGAGATTTTGTCTCTCAGACGCAAATCTGAAAATATTTTATTGTTTAGATTTAGTTTGTCCAAAATTCCTATGACTGTCTGTATTGTAGGTAGAGAGATAACAGAGAAACTATGATCAGAACAGTCATTGTTCTACATTCTCTAATTGTGTTCACGTCTTGTAAATGAAATAATGCTGAAGTTTAACAATTCATCATTTGCTGGGGACCCCTGGAACCCCCTCAAGGACCCCCGGTGGTCCCCGGGCCCCACGTTGAGAACCACTGGTCTCCACACGCTACACACTTGGAGACATCAGACTGGGTCGATGTGTTGAAGTGAGAGTCAAACCTCTAACCACAAGACACTGTAGTTATTGTCCAGCTGTTGGACTGTTGTTCTGTTATTGCATCATCACTGAGACTACACTCTCAGAAATAATAATTATAATTATTATAATTATTGGACCTCAAGGTAACTATATGTACCTTTTTGAGGACCAAAAAGGTACATATATGTTCCCAAGCAGTAAAAAGTACATATATGTCCCGTTTCTTCTAAATGTTAAGGTACAATATCAGGAGACAGTGTGTGTTAGGCCAAATACAAAAAAAGTTAGGTAAAATATAAATTTTACTGTTTCCTTATTTATCTAAGGTAGATTTTAACTTGTAGGCTATGGTTGAGTAGCCTTGAAATAAAAGAAATAAAAGTAGATTTGTGGATATGAAAAATTGCTAATATAATTATCCAGTTAATGTTGTAATTATGATATAATATTGACTGTAAGTAAACGAAAAACAATACCCACACACACACAAAATACAAAGTACAAAGTACAAATAAGTACCCAATGTCAAGAGTACAACAGCTGTACCTTAGAGGGTACTGCCCCAGTGACATCTTTGTACCCCTAAAGGTACAAAGATGTGCTTTATCTATAGCTAATCATATTACCACTGACCTACTGTGCAATACCATATATCACTTATCATTTAGCATTTATATTATTCATAACACTCACGCTCCTGCTGTTGTATGTTATATTGTATATTGTATTATAAATTGTATTGTAGTGTACATTGTGTAATGTACGGATTGTATTTATTGCGTATTGTAGTTCTTATATTTTGTACTGTATTGAGTAAAAACAGGACAATTACAGTTACTACATTTCAAGATATAACTTGTAAGACTAATTCTGAGGAGAGTAGGCAACAGAAATATTTGGTCAATCTGTCCTTTCATTGTCCCATACCAAAATGCAAATACAATTTCACTCATATTTCAAGTTCACTCAGCAATCACTGACTGACCCAAGAACACTGGTGGGACAACATGTTGACTGTCTGCTTGTACAATTTTACTTTTTGTTGTTCTCTCTCCCTCTCTCTCTCTCTCTCTCTTCTCTCTCTCTGCTCTCTGCTCTCTCTCTGTCTCTCTCTCTGCTCTCTCTCTGCTCTCTCTCTGCTCTCTCTCTCCCTCTCTGCTCTCTCTCTGCTCTCTCTCCCTCTCTGCTCTCTCTCCCTCTCTGCTCTCTCTCTCTCTGCTCTCTCTCTCTCTCTCCTGCTCTCTCTCTCCCTCTCTGCTCTCTCTCTGCTCTCTCTCTCCTCTCTGCTCTCTCTCTGCTCTCTCTCCCTCTCTGCTCTCTCTCCCTCTCTGCTCTCTCTCTCCCTCTCTCTCCTCTCTGCTCTCCTCTCTGCTCTCTCTCTTGTTACAGAGGCTATCCGGAAGAATTCTCTCAGCTCCAAAGCTACTGAGAAGAGAAAGAGGGCAGAGAGACCGACATTCATGAGAATTGTATTATATGGTTTATTGATCCTTTTTAGGAAAATTTCTATTGATCCTTTTTATGATTTTTTTTTATTCTTAGGAATTTTGTATTGTCCTTGCACACATACACATACACACATTGTTAATTTTCACGCCAATAGCTACTCCTGGCTCCGCCGCTTTCTCTGCCTGTTTTTATTTTTTTATTTGTTTACAGTGTTTGGGACATCGAACATCCCAAAACCTTTAAACATATAAAACGGGCAAAGGAAGCAGCAGAAGGAGAAGGCAACTACACAGTCTACCTATGAAGGACAGTTTAGATTGAAAATATATATCCAATACAGATTTTATTTTGAAAAATGCTGCATAGATTCCTTTTACAATGTCCCATTTTCCCTTCTCACGTTTACTAGAGGCCAGTTCATTACTTTCATGCAACACACTGTATGTATGCCTACACATTTTCTGATGACTGGAGTAATGGTTGATAGGTTTCACTGGACGAATGTGTTATTCCCCTGTGTTTGTTCATCTATTTCATACGTAAGCCAAGAGCAGCCGTTGCTATTTTTTATTTTATTTTCTATTTATTTCTGTGATCTCGAGATAATGAGGTTAAACTGGGGTTGACCTGTTTGTATGTCAGTTTTTGTGGTCAGGTCCCAATACCTGCTCTGGTCGGCTGTCAGAGTTTATAAAGGCAATGTGTGGAATAAAGATGTGGAAAGAGTGAAGTGCCTTGTATTTTTTTTCCAGTTGATGTTGCTCAATTTTGTTTATGCTAGAGATACTATAGATGCAATTATTATTTCATAAAGCATACACTTCATATGCAATTTAAAAAAAAATCCTATGATTTATAAATAATTATTGGGTATTTACATGGGGATTTAAGATTAATTTTAATTGGGCCTCTGCTGGCCCAACTGTGGCCCAATTTCTGTATAATCGGCTGAGTTGATCGTCCCCACTGCCGGGCCAACTGTGGGTCACTGCTGGCCCGATCCCGGCCGATTCGGCTTGGGCCAGTTTACTTAAGCCGAGTCTGGCACAGATTCCAGATCCCAGTCCTGCCAAAAAGTGATTGCCATCCGCAGGAGCGCGTGCATACGAAGCCGAGAACGGCCGTGCTTGCAATTATTTTTTTTTAAATTCCGTTATCTCGAGATCACGAGTTAATTATCTCGTTATCTCGAGAAAACAAAAGGCAGATTTGATTCTGGTTCTGATTAATCAGCGGTGAGGAGGTCAGATCAATGACGTCAGGGGATGATCTCTTCCATGTGAACGCAGCCACGACGCCTCGCACGTTTTCAACCAATTAAGAACAATTGAGGAAGAGTGAGCAGAACTACGTCACCACCACATCTCCACCGTGACATTCATGAACAGTCAGAACTAATTACAGCAGGAATATGTGACGGAAACCAAGTCGGATTCAAACTTCCAGGCGCGTGCTCCTACCTGACGCTGCGGAGACGAACAGTCTGAAGACGTCGGGAAGTTTGACGCAATCTTCCTTATTTTTCCCTTTTCTTGCTCTTTTCTTCGCTCTCTCTCTTTCTGTCGCTCAGCAGAAGATGAAAAGCAGAACAGATTCCGCTCAGACACCAACCTGCTCTGATCAACCTCTTCCCTGCTTCAGTTTCTCTCTCTCTCTCTCTCTCTCTCTCTCTGTCTCTCTCTCTCTCTCTCTCTCTCTCTCTCTCCCTCCCTCCCTCCCTCTCTCTCTCTCTCTCTCTCCCTCTCTCTCTCTCTCTCCCTCCCTCTCTCTCTCTCTCTCTCTCTCCCCCTCTCTCTCTCCCTCTCTCTCTCTCACTCTCTCTCTCCCTCCCTCCCTCTCTCTCTCTCTCTCTCTCTCTCTCTCCCTCTCTCTCTCTCTCTCTCTCACTCTCTCTCTCTCTCACATCGCCAAAGCAAGTGTGAAATAACAAAAAATCTTACAATTAAAGATCTACTAGAATAAAGAAATGTGTAAACAGAGCTGTGTAACATTGCAACATTGCAATCAAATATATACATAAGAATAGGTAAAATTAACTTAAAAATACAAACAGAAAAATTTTGCTTTTGCTGTATTTTGCTATATATATATATATATATATATATATATATATATATATATATATATATACAGATAAGTAAGATAACTTAAAATAAAAATAGAAAAATGTGGATATTGCAGTTAAAAAATATGAATACAAATAAGTTGCAACAATTTTTTTTTTTTTTTTTTTTTTACAAATGTATTTAAATATATCTGTTCTGTATGTCTGTGTACAGAGATCAGCACAGTGCAGGAATACACAGATGATTGACAGTCTTTATTCAGTCTTTCTTTTCTCTCTCTCTCTCTCTCTCTCTCTCTCTCTGCCTCTCTCTCTCTCTCTCTCTCTCTCTCTCTCTCTCTCTCTCTCTCTCTCTTCTCTCTCTCTCTCTCTCTCTCTCTCTCTCTCTCTCTCTCTCTCCTCTCTCTCTCTCTCTCTCTCTCTCTCTCTCTCTCTCTGCCTCTCTCTCTCTCTCTCTCTCTCTCTCTCTCTCTCTCTGCCTCTCTCTTTCTCTTCTCTCTCATTGAAAAGGGCTGCTACAATGTGGAACCAAAGATCTTCTGTTTCAGAAGATGAGTCACTCCTTAGTACAAAACTTTTGCACCATCTCATCTGTAAAAGTGGAGATTTACCATTTCTGTTGGTGTTGTATTAGTGTGTATTGTGTTGTTGTTCTTTTGATGTTATTGTTGTGTTGTTGTTGTTGTGTTAAAAATACTAAAATAAAAAGTCATGCTGTTAAATTTAACAAGACTAGGTAGACCCAGTCTAGCAAGAGTCAGAGGACTAATGTCCAAACAAGACCTAGAAAGGCTGACTCACACCTTTATTTCCAGTAGACTGGATTACTGCAGCGGTCTGTTCACAGGACTTTCAAAAAAAGCTCTTCGGCATCTCCAGCTGATTCAGAACGCCGCTGACGAAGACGAGGAAACACGACCACATCACTCCAGTTCTAAAATCCTTACACTGGCTACCAGTCACTCAGAGAATTGATTTCAAAATCTTGCTGCTTGTCTACAAATCACTCTGTGGCTCTGGGCCCAAACACATCTCTGACATGCTTGTGCCATATGAACCTTCTCGGACCCTGAGGACATCTGGGGCCTGCTGGCTGTCCCAAGAGTTAGAACAAAACACGTGAAGCAGCGTTTTGTTATCATGCAACACAGACCTGGAATAACCTCCCAGATGATATTAGACAGGCCCCGACTCTGACCGCTTTTAAGTCAAAGCTAAAAACTTTCTTATTTTACACTGCCTACTCTACCCTGTAATGGATAAAAACCTTAATTTTAACTGTTTCTGTTCAGGATCCCAACAGAGGTCTTGTCCAGGTAATTCTTACCTGCACAGTGAACACTATATGTGAGGGGGGGGGGGGGGGGGGGGGGGGCAGAGCTTTACCCTGTATGATCCTCATCCATCTCTGGATGGTGAAGTTTTTGAACAAGAGGAGAATCTGTGATTCTCGTCTGCCTTAGGCAGTGAGATCTGACTAAATATCAGATCAACAGTAGAATCAGGAAGGACAGGGGGAAAGAAAATGACAGAAAAACATCTGAGTTCACTCACAATGTGCATCTGAAAGTGGGAGAATTTGTTGTGTTCTTTTATCTTTCTATCTCATTTGATTTGAACTGCACTAGTTTACTTTAGTGCACTGTATCATAGCTGATAAGAGACGGTAAAAAGGGTAAAAAGCTATGATACAATATATAATTTATAAACAAATGATTTTATATTACACAAACAAATGATAAAATAACATAAATTATAGCATTACTAATAATTAGTAAACATTATTAATGATCATTTCATTGTTTGTTAACAGTAAAATAACAATTAACTAAAGTTTAATTAACTATCAATTTACCATTTATTAATGATGGTTATTATAAAGTGTTACCAAAGTTTCCAAATGTTTGTTGTAAATAAAGTTCTGCTGTAAACCTGAAAGTCTGATTATGATGAGGTGTGTTGATTGGCCAGTTTCTCTGTTTTGTGGATTTTCCCATGGATCTCTGACAGAGTGACGCGTCGCCTCAGGACGGAGATGTGTTGTGCTGGCAGCCTCCGGCCTGCAGGGGGCGGCAAGACTTCAGCAGCTTTCAGTCTCCAAAACACACAAGGTCCCTTAAAACACCCTTACATTTACATTAATCCTCCCCTTCATTCATGCAAACAAACAAACAAACAAACAAATAAAATGTTTGCGGCAAAGAATCAGAGAAGAGAGAAGAAGAAGAATCAGAGAAGAGAGAAGAAGAATCAGAGAAGAGAGAAGAAGAATCAGAGAAGAGAGAAGAAGAATCAGATAAGAGAGAAGAAGAAGAATCAGAGAAGAGAGAAGAAGAAGAATCAGAGAAGAGAGAGAAGAAGAATCAGAGAAGAGAGAAGAAGAAGAATCAGAGAAGAGAGAAGAAGAATCAGAGAAGAGAGAAGAAGAATCAGAGAAGAGAGAAGAATCAGAGAAGAGAGAAGAAGAAGAATCAGAGAAGAGAGAAGAAGAATCAGAGAAGAGAGAAGAAGATCAGATAAGAGAGAAGAAGAAGAATCAGAGAAGAGAGAAGAAGAAGAATCAGAGAAGAGAGAAGAAGAATCAGAGAAGAGAGAAGAAGAAGAATCAGAGAAGAGAGAAGAAGAAGAATCAGAGAAGAGAGAAGAAGAATCAGAGAAGAAGAAGAATCAGAGAAGAGAGAAGAAGAAGAATCAGAGAAGAGAGAAGAAGAATCAGAGAAGAGAGAAGAAGAATCAGAGAAGAGAGAAGAAGAATCAGAGAAGAGAGAAGAATCAGAGAAGAGAGAAGAAGAAGAATCAGAGAAGAGAGAAGAAGAATCAGAGAAGAGAGAAGAAGAATCAGAGAAGAGAGAAGAAGAATCAGAGAAGAGAGAAGAATCAGAGAAGAGAGAAGAAGAAGAATCAGAGAAGAGAGAAGAAGAAGAATCAGAGAAGAGAGAAGAAGAAGAATCAGAGAAGAGAGAAGAAGAAGAATCAGAGAAGAGAGAAGAAGAATCAGAGAAGAGAGAAGAAGAATCAGAGAAGAGAGAAGAATCAGAGAAGAGAGAAGAAGAAGAATCAGAGAAGAGAGAAGAAGAATCAGAGAAGAGAGAAGAAGAATCAGATAAGAGAGAAGAAGAAGAATCAGAGAAGAGAGAAGAAGAAGAATCAGAGAAGAGAGAAGAAGAATCAGAGAAGAGAGAAGAAGAAGAATCAGAGAAGAGAGAAGAAGAAGAATCAGAGAAGAGAGAAGAAGAATCAGAGAAGAAGAAGAATCAGAGAAGAGAGAAGAAGAAGAATCAGAGAAGAGAGAAGAAGAATCAGAGAAGAGAGAAGAAGAATCAGAGAAGAGAGAAGAAGAATCAGAGAAGAGAGAAGAATCAGAGAAGAGAGAAGAAGAAGAATCAGAGAAGAGAGAAGAAGAATCAGAGAAGAGAGAAGAAGAATCAGAGAAGAAGAAGAATCAGAGAAGAGAGAAGAAGAATCAGAGAAGAGAGAAGAATCAGAGAAGAGAGAAGAAGAAGAATCAGAGAAGAGAGAAGAAGAATCAGAGAAGAGAGAAGAAGAATCAGAGAAGAGAGAAGAATCAGAGAAGAGAGAAGAAGAAGAATCAGAGAAGAGAGAAGAAGAATCAGAGAAGAGAGAAGAAGAATCAGAGAAGAAGAAGAATCAGAGAAGAGAGAAGAAGAATCAGAGAAGAGAGAAGAAGAAGAATCAGATAAGAAGAAGAATCAGAGAAGAGAGAAGAAGAAGAATCAGAGAAGTATGATGGTGTGTTTTCTTTCTGAGATGAAAGTAACTGCAGAAGAAAACAAAGCGATCGGTCATTGAACTCTGTGATGCTGACATGACGCTACTTCCTGTTTCCTCTTTCAGATATTGATCAGCTGATCAGTTCTCTTCTTCAGCTGCAGATATTACAGTTGTTTTCATCATGCTCCCTCTATTTCACACTGTATATACACCAAGGTTATTATGGTTTTGCATTTTTCATTAGTTTTTAGTTTTATTTCGTTTTGACTTTTTGTTTTCAATTTCAGTTTAGTTTCAATTAGTTTTTTAAAGCGGGTTTGCTTGTTTAGTTTAGTTTTTATTTTTTGAAAATGTTTAGTTTTAGTTTAGTTTTTATTAGTTTCAGTGTTAGTTTTAGTCTTTTTTTGTAATATGGGGGATTTGTCAGGGGCGAGATTCAAAAATTCAAAATACCAGGCTTATGTATGAAATAAATTCACAAAGATGAAAACTAAAGACATTTTCTCTATCATTTTAGTTTATTTTAGTTAGTTTTGTAAACACACAATACAGTTTCAGTTATATTTCTATTTTTATTTCAGTTAGCGAAAACATTTTCTCACACCTAGTTTTCGTTAACGATAATCACCTTGATATACACTGACACCTTCATATATAAAATATGAAGGTGTTTTATTCTTCTCTCAATATCTAATATTGTAATTGTAATCTATATGAAGCACATGACAGGTTTATTCAATTTCCAGTTCAGTTCAATAAAACTTAATTTCCTTGTTTCATTAAAAGTCGTTAGAGCAGACTGACTCCAGACTGTTCTGTTCTGTTTCTGATCTTCAGGCTTCTGCTGAAAGTCTTCAAATGAGTTTCTTAGTCAAATAAATTTATAAATAGTGAAGTTGATCCTGTGTATGAATTTCTTTCCAAAGCCTTTGTCTTTCCATCAAGACAAAGAATCTAAAATAT
>NW_027282243.1:0-19036 GCF_046629955.1 Centroberyx affinis
TTGATTTTGCTCTCATGTTACTACCAATTATTCCTGGACACTCGACATAACTTGCGCAATCGCCCGCATATTTAACTGTGGGACTTACAGGTCCGCACTCCAAAAAAATTCTGTTTCGCAGTCATCTATGCAAATATGAATTTCGATTGTCCCAGCAGAGACCGAATAGATTACAGAATATGCTAACACGTTTACAAAAAAAAAAAAAAAAAAATCATGCTTACCTTGTCCAATTTTCCAAAAATAGTCCACACCGCCGACATATGGACAGCAAATTCAACTTTTATCCGTGACGCTGTCTGAAGTTTACCGTAACACACTCTGCAGAGCGGCTCACTCGTGGGTGAAGTGAGTACTATGCGCTTGTTGTTACTTTCTAATATGGTAATCACCTGTCTTCATATGGAAATGAGACAGTTAGGTTTTTGGAAGGGAGGGGGAAAGGAAAGAAGAGTCAGCTATTGGGAGTTTTACATGGCAGACAAAAAAAAAAAAAAAAATTGTTTGTGTGTATTTGTATTGTGTGTGTGTGTGTGTGTGTGTGTGTGTGTGTGTGTGTGTGTGTGTGTGTGTGTGTATGTGATCTCTATTCATCATATTGTGTGCACTCTGTCAGGAACAATCCCCTAAACTGGTTTCTACAAACCAATCAAACAGCAGGGAGCGGGGCCTGTCTCTGCCAATCACCATTAAAAGCTGCTTAGACTGGGGCTGTGTGTGTGTGTGTGTGTGTGTTGACTTGGGAATGAGAGCCTGCGTCTGTGCCTGATTGTGTGTGTGTGTCTGTTTGCTCTCCCTCCCTTATCTCTCCATTTCAGCGGCTAACGACACCGATAACAAGAAAGATGGAGCAGCGATTTCACTCGAGGAAAGGAAAGGGAGGGGATGCCGGGGGGGGGAACTGGTTACCAGAGCGATAGAAAGAGTGATAGATAAACCGAGAGAGAGAGAGAGAATAAGAAGAGAGTGGAGGAGGTTGTAGCGGGGTTTCCGTCTTCAGTCGTTTGTGTAAATTGTGACGGGGATCGAATGGGAAAAGCTGAATGGAAACAGCAAAAATTTGATAAAAAAGTTCCTCGATATTCTGAAACAATTTTTCTGCTCGCTTGAAGCAGAACAGATTTGTGTGATAAACAGCGGTGGAAACTCATTTGTGGAATAGATAACAACTGACTGGTTCCATTGTACAACGTTGTACTGAAATATCTGTAACATCTCTTTCCTCCGCAACCTCCAGGAGTGTCACACCCGCTGTTTCTCTCCCATGTATTGGACGCCCCCCCATTGTGGCTGTATGATGGAGGGAAAAGAAGGAGAGATGGAGGGATAGTGATGAACTGGGAGAGAGAGAGAGAGAGAGAGAGAGAGAGAGGGCCAGTGATGAACAGAGAGAGAGAGAGAGAGAGAGAGAGAAAGAGGGCCAGTGATGAGCAGAGAGAGAGAGAGAGAGGGCCAGTGATGAACAGAGAGAGAGAGAGAGAGAATAGTGGAGGGCAAGAAGGAAAGATAGAGGGATAGTGATGAACTGGTAGAGAGAGAGAGAGAGAGAGAGAGGCCAGTGATGAACAGAGAGAGAGAGAGAGAGAGAGAGGGCCAGTGATGAACAGAGAGAGAGAGAGAGAGAGAGAGAGAGAGGGCCAGTGATGAACAGAGAGAGAGTGAGAGAGAGAGAGAGAGAGAGAGAGAGAGAGGGCCAGTGATGAACAGAGAGAGAGAGAGAGAGAATAGTGGAGGGCAAGAAGGAAAGAGAGAGGGATAGTGATGAACTGATAGAGAGAGAGAGAGAGAGAGAGAGAGAGAGAGAGGGCCAGTGATGAACAGAGAGAGAGAGAGAGAGAGGGAGAGAGAGAGAGAGAGAGAGAGGGGGGGGGGGCAGTGATGAACAGAGAGAGAGAGAGAGAGAGAGAGAGAGAGAGAGAGAGAGAGAGAATAGTGTAGGGCAAGAAGGAAAGATGGAGGGATAGTGATGAACTGGGAGAGAGAGAGAGAGAGAGAAGGCCAGTGATGAACAGAGAGTGAGACAGAGAGAGAATAGGCCAGTGATGAACAGAGAGAGAGAGAGAGGGAGAGAGAATAGGCCAGTGATGAACAGAGAGAGAGAGAGAATAGGCCAGTAAAAATAGTGTAGGACAAGAAGGAAAGATGGAGGGATAGTGAGTGATGAACTGGGAGAGAGAGAGAGAGTGAGAGCGAAGGACAGCTAGTGACGTGGAGAGGGAGAGAGCGCGACGACAAAAGGACGAGTAATTACCTCACATCACGTTTTCTTCTTCTTCTCTCATTCCGGCACTGACCTGAGGGAACACACACACACACACACACACACACACACACACACACACACACACACACACACACACACCTGCTCTGCTGACACTGACATCTGAAAATAAGCCAGACTTTCAAGCCTAATAAGCCCAAAGCTGCACACACACACACACACACACACACACACACTGATTACTCTTAATGGTATCCTGTGGCGTTTTTGTGTCCTATTTATATTTGGATATCATGTGTTTGTACTTGAAATGTGGAATTTTAAAGAGGTGGTGTGTGTGTGTGTGTGTGTGTGTGTGTGAGTCACTTTAACATCAATAAATCATCACCACATTAATTTAGAGACATTATTATAATTACCGTAAACAAAGCAGAGCATCAGTGGTCAGCCTCTATCAGCCTCTACTCTGCATCCTCCATTGTTTCTCCTCCACCTGGTGGATCCGGAGGGGGAAATCTGCTGGATCGCTTTACGGCACAAAACCAGGAAGAGGTTTCTGTTCTTCCAGAGCAAAAAAACGGAGCTAAAGCTGGAAGAGTTTCTGGAAATAAGCAGATGGTGGAAGGAGGGAAAAGGAAGATGGAGAGAAATCACTTTCCAACATGTGGATCCTCTGAGGACCGCAACAGTAAAAGCAGCAGCGGCATTATGGGAAATGCGGTCTTAATTTGGAGAAACAGTAGTACTAACGGTGCCACTGGTGTGAGATAAAAGTGACCAATTACAGGTCCGATCACAGGCATGAAATGTAAGCCCTATAGCCCCGACTCGTACCTGCCACAGCTGCGGCTAATTTAACCCCCCAAACCCAAACCCCAAACCCAATTTGCAGAAGCTCTCACTGTAATTTGCTTGTTTTCATCCAATTTCCAAGTTGCTGAACAGTTAAGAGCTGCACAGAAAGCCAGGAACGAGCACTAGAGAACTAGATTTACATGAATATTAGCTGTAAAAAAAGTAACAATACACATAGTCCGATATTTACACTGATTTTGATTTTGTAAATATGGATGATGCACAAAGATTGAGTTGGCTGTTCGCTTATGAAATATTTAGATTAGCTAGTTACCTGGAGAAAGCCTCGGAGATTAAAAAAAGTTTGTAGCAGTTCTTTTCAGTGTATTGTTCATTTGAAACCTATCATTTCAAATATGTTATTTGAAAGAATATAGTAGTACTTTATAATGGAGTAATTTATTTTATTGATTTTTTTTTTTTTTTTTTGCTCTTATATGTATCACTGGAAGATGTATGTTTTGTAAAATGGTGGTGTCCTGTAATCCCATGTGGGATGGGCCAGATGTTTGGCATGACACAGAAATAAAAATAAACTAACTAACACTACCAGTCAAAAGTTTGGACACTCCACTTTGACTATTTCCCACATTTTAGAATAACAGTAAAGACATCAAAACTATGAAATAACACAAATGGAATTATGCAGCAACCAAAAAAGTGTTAAACAAATCAAAACTATCTTATATTTTAGATTCTTTAAAGTAGCCGCCCTTTGCCTTGATGGAAAGGCAAAAGGCTTTGGAAAGAAATTCATACACAGGATCAACTTCACTGTTTATATTTGACTAAGAAACACATTTCAAGCATTTAAGCAGAAGCCTTTAGATCTCTTACAACTTATGACTTCAACCTCCCAGCAGCTGTTATTTCACTAAAATATGATCTTATGTAACTCATCTGTAAATCAATAAATAATAATCTATTCTGTACAGGGACAGTGTGGGTGAGTTGTGCCTGTGCATCAATCTGCCTCATGTACACAAATCAGACATTGTTTTCTACAGAATGGGCTGTTCTGCCTCATGTACTTCACACACACACACACACACACACACACACACACACACACACAGCGCTTACACACACACATGCTCCCAGATTGTTTTCCACCCTACAGGCTGTTCTGCCTTATTTTACTTCATACAAACACACACACACACACATGCGTGCCGCACTCAGAGACACACACACACACACACACACATTGTACACACACAAATACATATTGTTGAATACATATTGTCGAAACGCCCCTTAAACAAAACTATAATTTTCTAGCAGATGCACATTATGCAAACATACTTCATGTACACACACACACACACACACACACACACACACACACACACACACACACTCTCACACATACACAGAGAATCAAGAGTGTTGTAAGAGATAATCTGTTTTGTGCAGATAAGTGAATGTGGGTCAGGAAACATTCCAGAGGCGCGTTGGATTTGCGCCTCCCGCCGAGGAGGAGCGGCCTCTTTAACACCGCGTCGCTCCGCCCCACCAGGTCCGGGGGGATTGAAATGGAGCGCACCTCACCGCTCTTGTGTCTTGTGTGATTACAGACGCGGTGCGGCGTGACCCGAGCCACCGAGGGACCCGAAAACCCCTGTGTTCACATGTAGATAAATCCTTCGTTTTTCTGTTTTTTTTTCAAGGATTATATTTTTTTTTTTGGGGGGGGCATTTTTGCCTTTATTAGAGAGCTGAAAGTAGAGAGAGAGAGAGAGAGAAAGGAAAGACTGGGAGAGAGAGGGGGGATGAGTGTGACAAACCCAGGACATTGCGATAGATATATTGAGAGATATTGTCCATGTAATAGATATTCAGCATTGTAAAAAGCTCCATATTCTCTTCTATCATAAATTCTGACTGTTGCACATAGATATAGATTATACAGTAGATTCCCCTTTGTGGAGGATTTGAGTTTCTTCCCTCCAGCAGAAAGTTTACACTGATGAAAGGCAAATCTAACAGGCAGAGGAACTCTTTTATCTCCCAATTCCATTAACTTGCTTAAAGGAAAAATCCACACAAAATCAAACACTGTTGAAAAGCAACGAGTACCTTGGATTCCTGGGTCAATTTTTTTCAGGTGGCGTATTTTTTTAATTCCTGTGGACAATCGGCCAAACGCAGATTTCCAGCAGATACAATGGAGTTTGACAGAAGATTTTTCAGTTATCTAAAACATCAACGGTCAACGTCAGGTTTTGGTGTCGTGATGCATTCAAGTGATGTCGGATTTACAGTCAGAACGAGTTGGATGATCAAGTCGGAGAAATTGGGATTGTAGATGCAGCACAAATTGTCCGAGTCGCGACGTAATTGCTCTTCTAACATGGCTGAACAGAGCGCAGAGTTGTAAAAACAAAAAAATTAAATCCAGAAAACCTGTTAACCAAGGCCTATGGCCTCTAGTTAACTCTCTCATCCCCGGCAATTATTGCTATTATTATTTTCTGTTCTTGTTTTATCTGTTTTGTCTGCTTCACTGTGTAAAGCGTCCTTGGGTTTCTTGAAAGGCACTATATAAATCTAAGTTATTATTATTATTATTACATGAACGGAAGAAATGTCATACAATAAAGCCAAAAATGATCCACAAGTATAAATTTAAAAGTTATGGATATTCCTTGATAACTATAGCGCCACGATATTCAATTTCCTGTGGTGTTTACATTGATAATCCCTTGAAATAGCCAAAGATCGCTTGATAGCTCGGCTGTTGCTAGCTTGATGGCTAACATTAGCCTAGGAGGCTGGCAATGTGCGTTGAGGACAGTTGAGGAAACATTCTCCAATTTTCCAATAGTTGAACACGAGGAAATTACAACCCACCGTCACTTGAATGCAGGGTCAGTCCAGTGAGGAGAGGTTTATTTTTTGTTTTTTTTTAAGTAAGTTTAGGTTTCAGTGGAGGTCAACTAAGTTGTTGCAGCTACAACATTTCAGCAAGACTGTTATGCCCGGCCTAGGGGAAACCTGAGCACAACAGGAAAAGAGAGAGAGTGAAGCCGGCATCAGCGGGTGCCATTTTAAAGCAGGCGCCATCAGTCTCCGTCCAATCACAGGCCCCCACCACTGCAACTCAACACACTGAGAAAACCACACAGAACAGGGTGAACAGCACCACCCTCAGGCAGGGAGGGAAAACAGCACAAAAACCACACTCAAATACAAATACACATTATGGCCCAGGGTCATAACAAAGACACACACTCTGTAACGATGAAGCGTACTTTACAGTCGAACGTATCGTAAAGCGTGGATTACATTGAAATTGTACTTCTGCGTTGATGTGTGTGTGTTAGCATGTCGTTGAGATCCCGCACACAGGGTGGCCGTGTTTAAAAAAAAGAATGAAACATAGAAGAAGAACATGGACGCCACTATAGCAATGCAGCTGGAGGAATGGGATGTGTTGGAGCCGCTGGAGCTTGGATTGTGTCATCATCGCCCGCTATGATCATCGCCCGCTATGATCAGCCAATCAGAGCGCGCAACTCGGCGTAGACTCGACGCAAAGTTGAGATTCTTGGGCAGGTTCCGACACCCACTCAGAGACACTTTTTCAACCCCAAATACGCTTCAAATTAGGGCTGGGCGATAATTCAATATTAACGTTTATTAACATTTTATCGTCTTTCAGTGGAATCATATCGTGATGATATGAAGATATTTTAATATCATGACACACATTTCTGCTGTCTAAATTGATGATGACAAGCAAATTTTACTTAAAAACTCGCATAAAATGAGGTATGGTAGGAATATTATTTAAATATTTCAGTTTTGTTTGACACCACACCTAACATTACCAATCGGTTCAATGAGATGAACATTCATTTGATTATTTAACGTGATTTTGCATACATGAACCATATCGTGATATATATTGATATCGAGAAAAATCCTTATGATTATCATGATACTGATTTCAACCATATCGCCCAGCCCTACTTCAAATAGCGTCAGTTTACCTGCAGAGAGTATAAAATGTGCTTTACACCAAGACAAGACACTTTCCCAAACCCCAAAAAGAACCTCTTAACACGTCTTATCCGTTGCCACGCCAACTGCTGTGGTAATTAGGGAGCTAGTTAGTGATGTTCTTTGGTTTTTACTCGGTACACATGCGTGGGGGGGGGGGAACTGTCGCATGAAAAGCCATAACTCCCCTCGAGGATGTTCTTTACTTTGATTTGAGGGACTTCGGAGACGCCAGCAACACTTGGCTGGCGCCTGCTAACTTTTGCATACCGGCAGTACAGAACGCCCTCTCAGGTATTACTGCATTAAGATATATTGTTTGAGAGGACTTTCCACACACTGCTTCATGCTCTAAAGCTCATCCTACATGTTTCTGCATGAAAGGGCTGAGCGGAAAAAAATCCATGAAGACAAAGACAAGACACAGGAAGACTCTTACCCTACATGCTTTCACACCAACAAACCCCAACCCTAACCTAAACATCCTAACTAAAAAAATCCAAGCCCTAACCCTAAAATAGCCGACTGGAAAAGTGAGGAGCGGCAAAAAAAATGTCCTCGCTTTGAAGGATTTTCCTCATCTTTTTATCCTTGTGAACACACACACACACACACACACGAACACACACACAAGAGCATCTTGTAAAAACACCCCCTCGCACAAACCTCTACTTTATTTTTCAAAGCTCCCGTCCAGATTGGAAGTTGTTTTCTCCCAGCACCATAAAGGCAGTTATGTAAAAGTCCCAAGTATGCCAACATGTACAAGTAGGACACACAACGCTTTCAAATGGAAATAAACCCCCACACATGTCTGAACACCCACACACACACACACACACACACACACACACACACACACACACAAATATGCCACCACATAAAACAAACAACATATGCAGCACTAAGCACACCCTGGTGGCATTCTTCCGACTGTATCAGGAAATCTCGCCCAGCACACACACACACACACACACACACACACACACACACACACCGGACTGACATGGTGACTGATGCATAAAACGATATGAAATAAAAATGAAATAAATGTGTGGAAACTATATAAATAATATAATATACAGGCCTGTATAATGTATGACAGCTCTGGTGTGATGATGCATTGATATATCATTCCTGTTAACATACCAGTGAAGACACACACACACACACACACACACACACACACACACACACACACACACTCAGGCACACATGCAGATACACAAAGAAACGCATACAAACAACCGCATAGAAACACAATGCACTCGTAATGTAAAGGCACTTAGAAATACACACTAATACACACTAATACACACACACACACACACACACACACACACACACACACACAGTCAGGCTCTGTTGCTCTCAGTATAAATGTGTTTATCTCAGTGATGGATGGTGGACCGGTGATCCAGTGCTCTGCTTATACATCATGCTCTCGTTTGGTTTTATTTTATCCAACCTGACCCGCGCAAAACACTCTTCCTCTCCTCCCCCCTTCCTTTCTTCCCCCTCCTCCCCCCTCATCTCCCCCCCCCCCCCCCGCGTTGTTCTGGCTGAACTCCGTCTCGTTTGGCGCTCGTTTACCAAAACGACGCAATTAGTGTACGCCTCATTCGTCTTCGTCCACTCTCCTCTTTCTTTTCATTCCCCCCTCTCTTTTGTTCCCCTTGCTCTCTCCTCTTGTTTCAGGAGAGAGAGAGAGAGAGAGAGAGAGTCCGGCGCTTGGCAGAAAGTTCCCCGCACCGATGTTTAATTTATCATACCATTGACTGTTTTCCACTGCGAATGCCCCGATGAGCGCCCCGTCGCCGAACAGAGCAGAAGAGAGAAGAAGGCCCTCGGAGTGGGAACGTCGATACCGGATTAGTAAAGTATTTCTCCGGGTTTTTTTTCTAAACCGTAAGCCGAATCAATTCTGCTCCTTTCTGATCCGCATCGATCGGCCCCTGCGGCCACTCGGGTCCCTCTGGAGGCGGGTGTCCAACTGCGTTTACGTGACTCGTCTATAGTGGTAACTTTATACCTTACTTTGCTCGTTTGTTTGTTTGTTTTGTCTGTTTGCCTGTTAGCAGGATTACAGAAAAAAACTACTGGTCCGATTTTCATGAAACTTGGTGGAAGGGTGTAGCATGGGCCAAGGAAGAACCCGTTCAATTTTGGAGCGGATCCGGATCCGACTCACGAACAAGCAATAATAGCACGAACCTTGGCGGAGGTCTGCGCTCTCCGAGTGACCTCTAGTTACTTTCTTTGTTTGTTTGTGTTATTGTGTTGTTGAAGAAATGTTCTCAGAGTCAGAGGTTCGTCTTACTTGAATATATGTTTATTGAAAGGAGAGTCTTGCAAGAGGAAGACACACAGCAGGAGGCTACGTACACCTCTTTAAAGAGAAAGAGATTTAATTGAACTGGTCCTTTATGTATCTTCCAAGGACGTACAGAATGTGCTGACATTAGAACAGGTCACCAAAGTAGAGTATAAGCAAGAAATGCTATCTCTTAAGTTAGAGCTTCCCTGGACATCAGCCATTCTGACAACAAGACCTCTGGCATAGTAGGTTATGGCACAAGAGTTACAGTGAGGTGACCATACATCATGATACCTTACATTTCCCTGAGGTGACCCCAGTTCAGCTGGTAATACATATGTTGAATTTTCTTCCAAGTGTGAAAGAGGCTTCGTTCATCCACCCAGGCAAGTAAACTAGCTTTTTTTCAACTCTTTGACTGCTTTACCACCAAACTAGATAGACTGTTAGTGTTGATTAACAGCGGACCTCCACTTCTTACGTCCCGAAGAGAGAACCGAAGAGTGGAACTGTAGGCCGAAGCCTTCCATTGAAGCCTGATTGACTAGCGGCTAAGTGGCTAACGCGATTTTCCATTTGCTGCAAAGTAGTCTGTCTTCTGCAATGAAACAAAGCATCAAATGGAGTTGAGGTTCACCTTTTGATTCACTGCACAGCATAAGCTTTTAGATGACTTGCATATTTCTGTTATTTTAGGTGTAGAAACTCACAGAAAAGACTTTGTAACGATGGAGAAATACAACCAGACAACAAGAATGAACCAACTGTTGACAGCAGCTGGTCCTCCTGAGCAGGGAGCAGACGCTGTCGGACATGGCTAGGTATTTTTTTTTTTTTTTTTTTTTCAGGAGCAGGGCTTTAAGGGCACGCTCACATCAAGCATGTTTGGAGCGGTTTATCTAAACTCTGGAGCGTTTCCTCCTTTGGTTCGGTTTGTTTGTCCAGGTGAGAACAATGCCATTCACACTCCAATAATAATAATGGCACAGTCTCAGTCCTCTCACAAGTGATGCAGTTTGTTAGGAGTGAGAACATAACCAACCAACTGCAGGAAACCAACCTAAAACGCAAGGGATTATGGGTAGAAGGAGGCGGATGTTGACATCTGATAGTCGGCTGTTCCTCATGCTTGGAAAGCTTACAGCAGAACAAAATTAAATCTGGACTGATGCTCGTATTCAGCTGTTTTTCACATTCATCCATCCACCCATGCATCCTCCTATCTATCATCCATCCTTTCCTCTATAAAATCCAAACGCTCGCCTTTCCTTTCTCCCTTCATGCGCAATTATATCCATCCATCATCCATCGCTCTTCCCCTTATCCATCTATCCAGCCACCCACCCATCCATCTCTCCCATGATCTATCTTCTCATGTTCCAGCTGGTAACGTCTTCCGCTGTGTGCGCCTCAGAAAACACTCTATCTAGTCCAGATCAATTAACCGGATTTCTCCAGCGCTGTAACCACAGTGCTGATGGTGCAACCAGTGAACTAGCTTTTCATTACCGCTAAAAGCCAGGTTTTTTTCATCTGTTAGTTTCTCTGTCTCTCTGTCAGCAGGATATCTTAAAGGTCCCCTTGCCTCTGTGATGATAAAGGAGTTGGATGGTCTATCTAAACATGGTGAAAGTATCAAAACGCACGGTCGCCAACTAAATCCATACAATCCATATTAGAAAAGCGAGCCTCTAAACGAGCCGTTTGGACTTCCGTAACTTTGTGGCGTCACAAAGGTTCACTCATTATCATTTCTGTAAGAAATGATAGACTAACAAAGTGTTTTTTTCAAAGTGGTTGAGCGGTTGTCATTGTTTATTACCGGAGAGTTTTCCCTACCTGTAGCTGCCGGGCCGCGGCGTCTCACGTTTCACTCTCGAAACGGTTAGCCAATCGGAACAGAGGGGTCGTTAATATTAATGAGCCTTAAAGACACAGCGACAGAAACGGCCTGTTCTTGGTAAGGCTCAGAGAGATGCTGGAAAAAAGGAAGTGTAAAAATGGATTGAGAGTGTTTTTGGTTCATGACACCACACACACAGCTTTGAATGGACCTCAAGCCACAAAATAAAACACTGGAGAGTGGAGAATATGGAACCTTTAAACTCTTCTCCTTTAAATTTGAAATCGCAATATGAACTTCTGCAATTTCCAAATCGCAGAAGCTGCAATTAATTGCTTAAGAGAGAGTTTGGTCCAAACTGGATTTGTGAACAAGGTGTTTTAGAGCTGCAGGTAATCTTTGGTCCATGAATCAAGTACAACATTGGTGAAAACCTACTCAGTAAATCCTGCACCACTTTTTGTTTTTTGTTTTTTTTGTTAACAAAATCACTTTTCTTAAAACAATTTTAAAGTTCTAAAAAAAAATGAAGACAAGAAAAACTATGAATCACAGTTTAAATCACAATTAAATTTGTTGTCTACATCTTCCAGCCCTATGAAATCTTTACATTCCACATAAATAATTTCACTTGTACAGGCGTGGAGTGTGTTGTTAGACCCCAAAGACTATGTTGAATAAATGTATTACCTTCAAAGACGTTTGGAAAGTCTTCATTTTTAATGTTTAAAAGGCTGCAGTGTTTACATCCAGATGGCAGCTGCAGCGGCTGGTAGAGGAAGCTCCCGCCCCTTCATTTGATTGACAGGTCTAAAGTGCAGGCGTTTCAGAGCGACTTAGAATGAATGCAAAAGATGAATAAGCTCCTTGATCACCAACATTTCCACCACCCAGTAGTAAGCAGTATTTCCGTGACCCTGGATTGATCACACAACAGAGAAATGCAAGGAAAAGAAGAAATGGCAGCGGACGGAAATTCGCCGGATAATTTTTTACGTCTTGCGCGACATCTCATCAGCAACGCTGACTCGGAAATGCATCAGCTACTTCAATCAGTCCATCCTCAGACAGATTAATGGACATGAAAGCCCTTACTGATACATGCTTACTAAATCTTCCTATGACAACGCCCTAAGCTACAGATCCATCCGTCCGTACGATCATTTATCTACCGATGCACTTAGCAAGCAGCTGGGGCGCCGACAAACATACTGTGTGGCCTGTGATAAATTTAGCAAGCAGATCAGGTAAAAACCTAGCAAACCCATAGGCCATATTGGCTGGGAGTCATTCCTATGTTCCCAGGGTCCTATGTTCCCCAGTTCTAGGGTTTAGGGTTAGGGTTAGTAGGGTTAGGGGGTTAGGGTTAGAAACCTTCAAAATCAAATAAAATGATAACCATTGGTTTTGTTGTGTTTATATAGCTGTTTTGAAGCCTTGTTCCAATAAAAAAACTGGATAATATTTATGAAAAATTTAAACTTGAAACGGGTCAAATTTGACCCGAACACAATAGGAGGGTTAATATGTGTTAACAGAATATTGAACTTGGGAACATAGGACCCTGGGAACATAGGACCTTGGGAACATAAGACCCTGGGAACATAGGACCCTGGAAACATAGGACCCTGGGAACATAGGACCTTAGGAACATTGGACCCTGGAAACATAGGACCTTGGGAACATAGGACCCTGGGAACATAGGACCATGGGAATATAGGACCCTGGGAACATAGGACCTTGGGAACATAGGACCCTGGGAACATAAGACCCTGGGAACATAGGACCATGGGAACATAGGACCATGGGAACATAGGACCCTGGGAACATGGGACCTTGGGAACATAAGACCCTGGGAACATAGGACCATGGGAACATAGGACCTTGGGAACATAAGACCCTGGGAACATAGGACCATGGGAACAGAGGACCATGGGAACATAGGACCTTGGGAACATAAGACCCTGGGAACATAGGACCATGGGAACTTAGGACACTGGGAACATAGGACTGTGGGAACTTAAGACCCTGGGAACATAGGACCCTGGGAACATAAGACCCTGGGAACATAGATACGCTCCCTATGGCTGCATTTGTGTACAAGAAGAAAAAAAAATCTCATATACATATCATTAATCTCTATCTCTTCTATCTCTACACATTGTGGAACTGGATTTAAACAGAAGATTTTAACGCTTTGTGATGCAATTTTTACGCTTAAGCAGCAATGGCGTAGAGGCTAGCAAATGTGTCAGTGTTTGTAATCGTAATTTCTCCAGGTTGAGTGAATGAGAAACAATTTCCCTTCCTTCAACAACTACCGTCAAAGTATCAGCAGTCCAACAGTAGAAGACTGTGGTTGTCCTGGGCCGCTGCCAGGTGGGAATGTGTGACTGTGACGCAAAGCGGAGCTGAAAAGGTGTCACGGGGTCAGACGGGAGCGTAACATCTTTTTCAGGTTCCCATTATGTGCTATATAGAGCTGGGGAACATAGGACCCTTGGTAACATAGGACCCTGGGAGAGCACATATGTAGAACTGGGGAACATAGGGCCCTGGGAACATAAGACCCTTTGTCATGTTCCCATTATGTGCCATATAAATCTGGGAAACATAGGACCCTGGGAACATAGGAATGACTCCGGGTCAGACCAGTCATCCTCTGATTCTAATTAATCTCCCTTTCCTTCCCTGTCTATGTCATGTAGTGTGTATGTTAATGCTGGTCTGTGAGTGCTTGTCTATGTGGTGTGTATCTAGATCCTTCTGTGTTCATCTCCGCCCATCTAGCATGAAGCCACCTCACCCTCAGTTGTTCTTGATTACTCATTACATCTCAGGTGTATGTACAGTATATACCTGACTTTGAGCTCCTGTTCTCTGCTGGATTGTCTAGTGTGATTTTTGACTAGCTGTCTCACTAATTTGACTGTTTTTGTCATTTTTTTTTTTTTTTATATCTGCCTGCCTTGATTTTTGGACTGTGTTTGGAATTATATTTTGTCTCATCCTGTTGGCTTGGATTTCTGTACTTTTCCTCACTATTCCAAATAAACCCTTCGAAACTAACTTCTGCCTCCAAGTGTCTCCAATCCCCATAAATCCTTGAGTGTCATCAAAGATCTACAGAAACACTTATCCATGTGGTAAGGAACTGACGTAGCTACAGCTAATATTCACTCTGCTAGTAATGATTTAAATTTTTTATCACGTTTCTTTTTACATGTCAGTTAAAAAAGAAGGCATCTCTACATTGGGTCTGTTTCTTTCCATTGAGTAAAGGCAGTGCCGATATTTAATCTTGTTTTATTAGAGTTAGTTGCTTATCACTCTTCTTTTGTTCTGGCTGCTTCTTGCGTGATGTGTGGATTTTCTCTTGTTCAGCCCAAAAACATTACTTAGAAAGAATATAAAGGTGTTTCTTTTTATTAAACTGTCACATAGTTTTATCTTTAAATAAAGGTTTAAAGATCTGATCCTCTCTCTTGTGTTTAAAAAGTGGAAAATGTGATTCCATATGATTTCGCTCTGTACACAGTCACAAGAGGATCACTTCTGTATGGAAGCCCGTTTCCCACTTATGACTTTATTTCTCAGAATTCTGACTTTAAATCTCGGAATTCTGACTTTTTTTTTCTCTTGCCAAAAGTCAGAATAGTGAGAAATAAAGTCAGAATTCTGAGAAATATAGTCAGAATTCTGAGAAATAGGCAGAATTCTGAGATATAAAGTAAGAATTGTGAGAAAAAAAAAGTCTGAATTCCGAGAAAAACACAACTGAGTCGCTTTTTATTTTATTGAGTGGTGGTAATGGGCTTCCATACTTCTGTTCCACAGAGAGTTAAGGATTGGATGTTTTCAGCCTGTTAATCCAGTTATACAACATGCAGCCGGTCTGCCTGCCAGCCTATCGTACCTTTCCATGTCAGTTCTGTTGCGTTTCATCTTTGAGAACATCCCACCTGTACCACAAAGAGTTAAGCACCAGATCTTTTGAGTCTGCATTAATCCACTTACACAATCTGCCTCCCAAACCGCTCAGCCAGCAGATAGATCAGCTGGAGAACTGAAGGCTGCCATGTCGCAGCTTTCAGGTAAAACTCGCAACCAACAACAGGAAAAGTCAGCTTCTTAGCGATTAGGAATTTGATGCCCACACATCAAAATTTATCCTAGGCTGGTTTTGGATTGTTGTCAAGGCCTCTGGGCATGTGCAGCTTACTCAGCATGAAGAGCAGCAGAAAGAAAGGACAGAGAAAGAAAGAAAGAAAGAAAGAAAGGAAGAAATACAAAGGAGTAAGAGAAAGAAAGAAAGAAAGAAAGCATGATGGACAGCTAGAGGACAGACAGCAGTGGAGGCTAAATAAATAGACTAAAGTAGAGGAGGTTGGTAAATTACAGGGTCAAAGGATATGCCAGAGTAAAAAAGCAAGTCTACTGTTCTCAAGGCTAAACAACCTACTTTCTGCACTGGGCAAGATTTTTATGTACAAATCCAGTCTAATCAATTTTAACACAACTTTAATAGCTTGAGACTTGACTTGATGCATGAAGAGAAAACTTGAGACTCAACTTGGGTTCTGGTGACTTGGGACTTGACTTTGACTTTGATGACTTGGGACTTGACTTTGACTTTGACTTTGATGACTTGAAAAGTTTTCTAAAGTCTTGACTTGAGATCTTGTGTTTGAGTAAATGACTCAGATTGAAAGTGATGAGGTTTGTTCCAGCAGGCGTTCCACCCACAGGGAGGGTACAAACTGAAACTTAGCAAAATTCAAACTCAGTCTGTGATGCTTTATACCAAAGGAAACCAAACAGACGAGAGGAAAAAGATGTAGGGTGCATCGAAATGCGTCTTCTCCTCCGTCCGCGCTGACTCTACATCCGAAACTCAGTCGCCATCATTAAGGAAGTTCCAAATGGTTGAAAGACAACGATGGAGATGAAGGATCCTTCATGTCTCCTTGCCTCTGTCCTCCAGTGAGGCGAGGCCAGAGGAGACACAGGTGTATCCTCAATGTGGAAATAATGAGTGGAGATAATTCACGCCTCAAATGTCACTTCAATACGCCGCCTGTGAGGACTTTCCAATTGACAGAAGACTTGCTTCCTCTACTCACATCTTCCCCTCGTTCCTCTCTTCTTTGCATCTTCCCTTCGTTCCTTCCTCTTCGCATCTTCCCTTGGTTCCTCTCCTCTTCGCATCTTCCCTTGGTTCCTCTCTTCTTTGCATCTTCCCTTGGTTCCTCTCCTCTTCACATCTTCCCTTGGTTCCTCTCCTCTTTGCATCTTCCCTTGGTTCCTCTCCTCTTAGCATCTTCCCCTTGTTCCTCTCCTCTTCGCATCTTCCCTTGGTTCCTCTCTTCTTTGCATCTTCCCTTTGTTCCTTCTTCGCATCTTCCCCTCGTTCCTCTCCTCTTCGTGTCTTCCCTTGGTTCCTCTCCTCTTAGCATCTTCCCCTTGTTCCTCTCCTCTTCGCATCTTCCCTTGGTTCCTCTCTTCTTTGCATCTTCCCTTTGTTCCTTCTTCTTTGCATCTTCCCTTGGTTCCTCTCCTCTTCGCATCTTCCCCTCGTTCCTTTCCTCTTCGCATCTTCCCTTTGAATTGAAGAATTCAATTTGGGCAAACAGAGCAAATGTATGGCGTCTCGATGTGTCAAATGTAGGGACAACCACAATAGGATGAAATATAGAAAAGTTCAGACTGTGCTGAATTATGTATTTCTGAGACACAAATCTTTCTAGCGATGGCATTGCTAGAATGTAACACTGGAGAAGAATAGATTCCAGCAACAACCATTATTAATAAAACCAACACGTTTCAGCTTGTGGCCTTCATCAGGGTTTATGGGACTGTCTGTCTGAAAGCCTATATATATACGCATAAGCACACTCAAATCAACCAACAGAATAAGACACAGTGGAAGGAGAGACACAGCTAATAGGATACTGATACACATATTTGCACAGAGCCATACAGGAACAGGGGACATGGTCATGTGGCAAACAAGGAGCCCACCCACTGGTTGCCATGGGATATAAAAGTTTCCCTCATCACTCCATAGAATAAAATCAGAAGTAAATAGATAAAAAAAAAATAGACCAAAAAGGATTAAAAAATGTAGAAAATGTTGTTTCAAAATGTTTTAAAGGAGTAAATAAGTGAATACAAAAAATCTATAAGAACTCTTTGATTGTAAAATCCTCATTCATACCTTCTGGAAATAAACTTTTAAGGTAAAATATCCAGAAGGCCTAACTCTTTTTTCTCATATGGTCAATGCTGCCATCTCTTCAGTTGGGTTTGATCTGTTCAATGAAAGGAGTAACACCTGCACACTCGCTCCATGCCACAAAAGTTTAATAGTGACAACGTTTCGATCCTACTTGGATCTTCGTCAGGTCAAAATGTTTGAAAAATGGAAACCACACCCATATTTATACATCATGCACACCCATAGGCTGACAAGCTCTATGATGGCAGGTGTGGTTAACCATCCAAACCGCCCAGGGTGATAAACATCCAAAAATAATTAAGAATTCAATAAGTTACAAAGAAAACAGATACATAAAGAAAAAAAAACAGTAGTACAAAAGCCATACTTCAAAAATATCAAACATACATGTATATCTTAGGTATAAACATAATATCAGATACAACATCCCATATATCAAATTAATGTAAGATTCAGATTCATGTAAATCTTGAATTCATGTAAGAAATTGGGTCTTAACACCCTTCTATAAAAAGTCAGCTAGATCAAATCACAATAAGGAAAAAAATCACAATAAGGAAAAAAAGGGGGAAAAAAAACACAATAAGGAAAAAAGACACACCTTGTATAATTAAACATTTTTACAGAAATGTGTGTCAGGGTCTAGAGAAATACCTATATATGTAGGGAGAGCCATCATGAGACTACCACCATTTTTATTTTTTATTTTAGAGAAAATGTTTGATCTCATACTCTTGATTCAGACCTCTAGCTGTGAGAGTCTGGAGAGTGAAAATGTAAAAACTTTCTCTTTGGAGTAAGAGGGTATTTAAATCGCCTCCTCTTCTCTGAGTGCTAACGTGCTCGATGCCAATGTGTTTGATCTGTTCAATACCAATAAAGAAGAAGGAGGAAACGTGGTGATTGGTTTGCTTAAAATGTCTGGCAACTGGTTTAGCTTTGTCATTTCTTTTGACACAACTCGCTGCTACAACACATTGCCAGAATGTAAGCAACAGGTTAAAAATGTCATTACAAAGTGTAAATAATATAATTTCTTTGGAAAGTTTGTGAAATTATGATGGGAAAGCCGTCTCATTTGTGATTACTACAGCAGAATGAAACGGAGCTAATATCACGATTCATAACTGGAAGACTTTCAGTTTCCTCCCCCACACTGTGTGTGAATGTGAAGCAGGGAAGACACAGATTAGCGGCTCTTAGGCGATTGGCAATGTGCATCATAACGAGGGCGATATGAGGATCTGAGGTGGGACACACACACACACACACACATGCATACACACACAAATGCACATACCTATACATACACACCCACTCCCTTTATCTGTATATCTCCAAGACACAGACACATATTCATCACTATATGTCCACACATACACACTCATATGCACGTGACAATGCACACTCACATAGATACAAACAGACACACACATACACACACACACACACACACACAGAGGATTTTAATACATTGTAACAGCGGTGTACTCTCAGTATTACATGAGACATCAGCAGTGAATAATAGTCTTGGCGTTTCCTGGGAATGGTTTCTAC
>NW_027282244.1:0-59192 GCF_046629955.1 Centroberyx affinis
CACACTAGCACATGATTAGAATTTCAACAAGTTATATGTAATTTAATGTTCAAAACTTCCTAAAATCTATACCTGAGTCCATTTCAACTCACTGTCATGAATGCCTGGTTTATATAATGGAATTGTATCCAATTCTGGACACTGTATCCAATTACGGCCACTCGCGTAATTTCCGGTGTTTACCGACATTTTTATACAGAGTTCCCAACCGAACGCTAAGTGACGGAAATTAATACACATTTCAGAAGCTAGGTATCAAATTTCATAAATATCTATACACATTTAAGCATATAAAACACTAAGTTATGAAATTAGTCACAAACAAGAAGCGGGAAGCCTTAAATCCCACTTTGGGCGACAGTTACTTCATGTAGAGAATCGGTATTGGCTGATAAATGGAAAAATAAGAGCTTTGAGTACATAGCCTGCACTTCTTACAAGTATCTGTAACATTGTGAAGGTACAGGAAGGGTTAATAAAGGGTTAATATTGAGTATATGAATACACCGACACAGACGAAAGTAAGTGTCCGGAATTGGATACGAATTTTGAATCTCAAAAATAGGTGCTCTATCATCCATTTGCAGGGACTGGAAGAAAATCAATTACAATGGAGGGTAGAGACTCTGCAGGTTTTCATTCCAACCAAACACTACACCAGCTGATTTCACTGATTACTTCCAACTCTCTGGTTGAAGGTGTGTTAATCAGTAAAAACACCTGCTGCAGGTATCCTGGACGGAAATCAGGGCCAGTATTTCTGTTACTTTGCTGTGGCTACCTACCTTTTCCCCCAAACCTTAAAATAATCCTAGATCAGGTCTGAAAAAAAATTCTCCCACAATTGACCACTTTTTGTGGTTTTCTATTCTTGAGGAATAGACACCACACACACCTCCAGGCATCCACACGTCTGTAAAGACAAAGGGGTCAACATATACGCACACAGATACGTATATGTACGAATATACACACACACGTAATCACTATCATCATTAATCAAGTACATCATGTACAGTGCTGACCTTGTTTAGTCAAGAAGATGTAGAGATGTATGTTGAGCATTTCAACCAAGCCAACATACACACACACACTAACCTGTGCATTAGCAGCCTCTATGGCGGCTGTCAAGGCCTTCATGCTGTCGATGCTCTCTGTTGAGTTACTGAGCCCTGATTGGATGGTCATGTCGCCTCTTGGCCCCTCTCCTTCCATGTAAGCATCCTGGTTGGTTTTAAAAAATCATGGAACATTGTTGAAAAGACCCGGTGTTAATATGATAATGTCATCCACTGATCATTTGTAAATGATTAGGTTTGGGTGAAGACTGACTAGAATAAGGAACAAGGCAGTCTCCCTTTGGGCCAATCAGTAATAAATATGTCACCTTGTTTTTATGGTGAGATGCATCATGGTAGTTAGGATGGGAAGAAGCAGATGCTAACTCAACAATACCGAAGGATAAATTTGGTGTCAGGTTGGTGTTGGTTTGCTACATGCAATTAAACTAATCATTTACTAGATTTTGCAGCAGCTAGGTGGTAGTTCAACTAAATTCAAATGTGGATAGCGGGTTTAGCAGTTTATTACTTTTATGTAATTTTGAGGTGTAGTTAACCACTGCAACTACCAATTATTTTTGGCAATAAAAGAAAAGAAAGGACTTGTATTTTTTCCATCCATTTATCTGATTCCAGTCCCTGTAACTTTAGCGAAGCATCATAAACTTGTCGTCACTCTTTGCCATAACTTACCTTCTCTTGTGTTCCTACCAGTTACGAACACAAGAAGAAATAGCTGAATATGAGCATCAGTCCAGACTGCGGTTTGCCCTTGGTTCATTTTGTTTTGCTAGGCTTTCCATTCAGGGTTAGGGTTAGGGTTAGTTAACTGCTGGAAATCAGATGTCAACATCCATCTCCATAAAATTATGAGTTCAAATAAACCGTTCTAAACATGCTTGATGTGAACGCACCCACAGAGTAGCTTCCCCACCACTGCATATAGCCAATACAGTATGATATTTGACAAATGAGCATGCATAACAAGTTATATAACAATACAAGGGACAAATTTAACATTTATAAGAAGTGAAGCTGATTCCAGTACCTGCGCAGACTCTGTGCTGCTCTGGGCCGTGATGGAGATGTAGGGCTTGGATGACGTGGAGCAGGTCGAGGTTCGGGGTGGCACCGGTGGAGGGGTTTTCTTATAGGTGGTGATACAAGATGAGACTACAGAGGATGAGAAAGAGGGTGGGAGAAAAAGAGAGAGAGGAAATGAGGGAAGAGAATAAGAGGAGATGGGGGGGGAGAGGAACAAAGAGGGAGAGATGTCAAAAATATATTCAACAGAAAACAGACGCTGGTTTTTAGGCTTGCCAGAAGGTCCAGCTGTCTGTAGGATTTTCATTAGGTCCTTGTTGAACTGCCATACCTGAAATACCTGTGGCAATGACCTTTACTGTTCATCTGATGAACCGTAAGTTACTGTTCCTTCTAACACTAGTTTTCACTGCTGTTGTACTGGAAGACTGTTCAAATTGCTTGTGGAAGCGTTTGGTTAGCTAGCAGCAGATTCATTTCAAGTTTCCTGGTTTCTTGATCATGATTTCCCGTCATTTACCATTAGATTAGATTGACTGATTTAGGTTCTGCATTTTGTTTGTTGGAGTTCATTGTAAGTGCGTCTAATCCTTTGTTGAGAAAGTAATGTTAGCATAGTAGGCCTTGCTAAGTGAAGTCATTCCTATGTTTCCAGGGTCCTATGTTCCCCAGATTTATATGGCACATAATGGGAACATGACAAAGGGTCCTATGTTCCCAGGGTCCTATGTTTCCCAGTTCTACATATGTGCTCTCCCAGGATCCTATGTTCCCAGGGTCCTATGTTCCCAGGGTCCTATGTTCCCAAGGTCCTATGTTACCAGGGTCCTATGTTCCACAGCTCCATATATCACATAATGGGAACCTTAAAAATATGTTTGAGTCAAGTTTTGAGTCAAGTTTGACTAAAAGTTTATCCACAGAACCACCCAGACTCTTTAATATTCTCTGCCGGGTCAGATTTGACCCGGAACACCGCAGATGTAACAATTCTTTTTAGAGACCTTCAAAATCAAATAAAATGATAACCATTGGTTTTGCTGTGTTTATATAGCTGTTTTGAAGCCTTGTTCCAATAAAAAAAACCCAACCCGAACACAATAGGAGGGTTAATGTGTGTTAACAGAATATTGAACTGGGGAACATAGGACCCTGGGAACATTAGATACGTGTATGCTAGCAGTTACGCTAGTTGTTACGTTGTTATGTTGAATGGGTGAATGGTGGACATGGAGAGGAGTTTTCCTTTTCTGGGACATTCAAAGTAGATTTTAACAACAAAGGATTTTCACATACACTGTATCTGTCTTGTATACACTCAAGGAGGAAGCCATCGCATCAGATCCCATCTTTAACCGGCAGCCTCTTGCAGAACGGTGTGCAATCAAGGTTTCCGCTAAGGTTTTGAATGGCTTGCATTTGGACTCAACAAATGCAAATTAATTGCAGTAGCATCTGGAGGCCATTCGGGCCACAGTGCTCATTGAGCCAGACAAGATTTCCAAGGTTAACACTTACGGAGAGGAAATTTAATCTGACCTGTGTTTGTCTTCTTTTTCAGCCCCGTCTATAATATCTAATAAAAGAGAGAGGACATGGCAGAAAAGCTCCTGCTATGATATATTGTGTGCTGTGAGCTTCAGAGCTCTCTGGGCTTTATGTAGGAGTAGTTCTATGATTTGATGCCTTTTACAGAACACCTTTGGGAGTCGGGTTAGACTGATATATATCGGGCCGATATTTGCCTTCTATTAAAACACGGATATCAGCCAGACAGTACCGTCCACCTCCAATATGTTATATAGGTCTGACTACAGTTAGTGAATACGTTTATTTTTATATCAGATGTCTGACCAGAGACATCAATGCAGTGTGGTGTGGGAGGATTTTACTCACCAGCCTGTAAAACCTGTAATGAAACCTGCCTCACCCTGCCCTAAGGAGCTGCTAACCCACATGCTTTCAATGCAGTTTCAGTGTCCAATGATGGTCTAAATGCTGCTTCAGAGGCTTTTCCACCCTGACAAGAATACAATTCTGAAGAAGAATACAATTCTTCAGTCCAAAAATATCAGCCTTGGTCTTCAAAAACCCATATCGGTCTAACCCTGTTCTTGTTTCTGTTTGGGTGGCTCAGTGATGAAGGCCCAAACCTTGTACTTTTCCCTCATTACGTTTTCTGTCTCTCTTCTACTGTCCCTGTGCCTCACAACTGTTCACTATCAATTACCGTAGAAAATGGCATACAATATTCTTCAGAAAAACAAAGTAAAAGCTGTTCCTTGGTCAACATTTCTACTCAAAGTCGTTTTGTCTCTCTCTCAATTTTCCTCCGACTGCTGTGAAGACGAACAGGGAAAGAAATAGATCCTTATGTCCTACTTTCCTTTTTTTCCTGCTAGTTTTGTGGCTCTTACAATTGTGTAAATTAGATTTCAATAAACAGGCTTGAACTTCAATTTATTCTAATTGATTTTCAATTTACATATCACAGCGGAGGAGATTAGGAGGGATGGAAAAGTTAAATTCATGATAATTACCCTCACTCAATTGAATGTTAATCCATTTAGTGAAGTGGATGAGTAAAAGCGTCTTTGGATTAAAGTTGAAAATCACTTTGTAACTGAGGCCTGTCCAATGTGGGCCCACTGGTGGTGCAATTTGTGTCACCCAACGATTCATGTATACCGCATATTATCCATCTCTTTCTGCCGTTTGTTCCACTTTGGAGTGGAAAAACAGCAATTTCCACTCATCCATATCTCCACTGTTTCAAAATCCATATCCATACCGCCTATTTACCCACTGGCTCCACAAAATCCAAATATAGATGTGAAATGATATTTATTCATGCTTCTGTGTTCATAAACAACATGTAGCCCCGGGGTGAAGTAAACCAGCTTGTTAGCCATTCAGCTAGCTGCTAATATATCATATCTAAATATCAATGCCCCGCTGGGAAGAAAAACAAGCCACCAAAACACAACAGACCCATACAGAAATCTGTCTCTCTCTCACAGGAGTTCATAGAGACAGACATGCACATATATCCTTAATACCAGCATAGCTGTGAATTGTTATTGATGTTTCATTCTGCAGCCCAGTACCTCAGTAAACTATAGTGATGGAAGATCCATGAACGATTTATTCATGGTGAATGACTCAGGAATTACCCAGGAATTACTCTGCCATACGAGTCGTTAGTTTACAGCTTTGCAGCGCCGAATCTTTTCATAGTGACTCAAAGAACCAAATCTCACAAAAGAGCCGAACTTTGCATCACAAATAAGCTGATCAGGCTAGCATTAGCTAACTTGCTACTGCGACATTATCTGATTATCATACTCCTGTAGGATTATCGCTATTTTAGTGAAGCAAGTACAACACACAGGTAATAACAAATGGGTTTCTTTGTCAACATATAGTATAGGCTAAGTTTCAAAATCCCTGGAAGATCCCTGAACGATTTGTTCATGGCGAATGACTCTTCATAAGGAACTGGGAGTCAGAAATTACTCTGCCATACGAGTCATTAGTTTACGGCTTTGCAGCGCTGAATCTTTTCATAGTGACTCAAAGAACCAAATCTCACAAAAGAGCCGAACTTTGCATCACATATAAGCTGATCAGGCTAGCGTTAGCTAACTTGCTACTGCGACATTATCTGATTATCATACTCCTGTAGGATTATCGCTATTTCAGTGAAGCAAGTACAACATACAGGTAATAGCAAATGGGTTTCTTTGTCAACATATAGTATAGGCTATGTTTTAAAATGTACACACACACACATATACACAGAACTCAAGGGTATTGGAAGTTAAGTTGCTGTAAAACACAATACTTTTGAATTGTTGATAGCTAATATTGTTGATAATTTGCTGGATTACGCAAAAACTTGTTTGCATTGTTTGTAAAAACTTGTTTGCAGGATTTGATGTTACAATCCTTTGTGCCATAATCCAGGGAGGGGAGTTGAAAGGAAAATTGCATTCCATTGTAAGATTATAGATGCCAATACCAATTTTACAAATCTTAATCTTAATTTGTGATGTTGGTTGTAAATGAATATTATGTTATTTAAATTAGTATAATGTCCTAATTCCAATTTAAAGAAGTCACTAATCTGTAATAATATTTTGAACGGACCCAACAAATGAATGAATAACAGACTCAAAGTACTCAGGTATCCCTTTAAAGAACAAAAATAATTTATTTGGCCATCCAAATTTTTTACATATTTGCAGTGGTGGAAGAAGTACTGAGATCTTTTACTTAAGTAAAAGTAGCAATACAACAATGTAAAGATACTCCATTACAAGTAAAAGTCCTGCATTCAAAATCTTACTTAAGTAAAAGTACATAAGTATTGGCAGCAAAATGTACTTAGAGTATCAAAGTAAACGTATTCATTATGCAAACTGCCCCCATTTAGAGTTATATTTTTCATAAATTATTGGAAAATTAATACTGATTTATTGACATACATGTACATGTAAGCAGCATTTTAAAGTTGTCAACGTGAAGCTAATCTTAACAATTTAGCTATACTTTTGGGTAGTCTAATCTATAACAATGCTATTTTATAGTTGATGATGATGATCAAATGTTTTAAATATAAAATATTGATCTGAAAAGTAACTAGTAACTATAGCTGTGAAATAAATGTAATGGAGTAAAAAGTACAATGTTTCCCTCTAAAATGTAGTGGAGTATAAGTACAAAGTAGCATAAAATGGAAATACTCAAGTAAAGTACAAGTACCTCAAAATTGTACTTAAGCACAGTACTTTAAAAGTAAATTCCACTTTCCACCACTGCGTATTCTGCATACGTTATTGAAGAGCTTGATGATTTGTAAATGGAATTTTGACAGCCTCAAAACCGATGTTTTGCTCTTACATAGTGTCAGTCCTATCAATAGCAAAGACAACAACTTTCGGGGAGAGAGAAAAAAAATACACTATATATAACCAAAGCTACTGTTGGGGTACTGGGGTGATAGCGCCTCAGCAGAAGGTGCCATTGTGGTATGACAGTGGATGCCTCTGACCGCCCCTCTGAGGCCTCCTTTTGATGTGAGCATGGATTAACCGATGTGCTGCTTCTGCATTTCCAACTCCATCGCAGTTCATTGAGAGCATGTTACATTAGGATTACCCCGAGGACAACTACAGTGGAAGGACTAAAGAGCATATTTAAATGTGGAATAGAGACAATTTAGCCCGTTTGTTGTTTGTGTTTCCAAAGCACTCGCCACGACTTCAAAACATCTCCAAGAAGGCAAAGGCCTGTGGTAACATCAGAGGAGAAGAAACAGAATCCAGAAACAGATTAAGTTAATGGGGTGTGCTAATCGTCTGTGTACTTATGAAAGCACTCGATACAGCATGTCCCCTTTCTGTTATTATAGGCACTTCAAAGTCATTATTGCCCACAACATCTGTCCTCAACCCCCCAATCCCTGACTGTATAATTCTTAGACCTATACACAGACTTGAGTGTTGGCTGTATAGATGCCTGAGGGCTAAACATGACCTCCCTCTATGAGGATAATCCTGTATGTTAACATGGATACTGCCAGCCTTGCAGGCTAATGCTGTCCTACATGGGTGGATGCTGCATACACAGCTTTTCAGAAAAGAAAAAGAGGGGAAAAGACGAGGCGTACGGTAATACCTACTGTGGGTTCAAATTTGCAAGTTTTTAAGAGCGTCCCTCCTCCTCTCTGTCCTCGTTTTCATCAGTCTTCCGCAATCCTTCACCCGTCGCCTCTCCCTCTGCTCTTTCTCTCTCTCCATAAGGAGACGGGCTGTCACATTTCTAAGCGTTTCAGCAGAATATTCAAGTTGTGCGTAGACAGGGTCAGGGCGCCTCGTCGCTCGTTTTTTTGTTGCATCAGCACAAGGCCAAAGGTTCGTTGGAGACCATTTTGAAAGCTGGATCTTCAGCCTCCTCAGACGGGCACTGCTGCTTCTGGAAGTCAGCCTCTCTCTCCCCGACCATTGAGATGCCGGTTGGTTGAAGCAATAAGAGAGTGAATCATCCAGCAAAAGCCTTGTGTTGCTTACACTGTCTCTCTCATGTGAAGATAGCGTTTCGTGACCTGACGTCCAAGTCCAGTGCATTGAGAAATATAAAAAAATGCAACAATGAAAAAAATCAACTCGTTTTTCACATTTCCTTTTTCAAAAATTCAATTCAAGGCAAATATAGAAATACCTAACAAATTAGATACTTTTATCTACCTCCCATTAGTCATATTCAATATATATTCAGTCATATATAATGATCCCATGATAATAAGCACACTGCATATTACATTATATAAACTAGTGGAAATATCTTAGTGCTCATCCTTTTTTATTTTCTGAACAGAAAAACAACAAAGGAAGACACTGTGCTTGGATTCTAGTCTTAATAAATGACCTTCAACTCAACTTTAGCACAATAAGCATCAAACAAAACCGGTCCATGTGAATGTTTCATGACTATAAAGCTGTATAGATTCATTTAAAAAATGAAAAAAAATTTATGTTTTTAGATTTGTGTCGGCAAAACAATGGCTCAGGATAAATGGAAGCTATAATAATGCAGGTAAAATGAAAACCTATGTATACTCAACTTCTTCCACCTGTGCTTTTATCATTATTATTATTATTATTATTATTATTATTATTGCTACACCTGTAGGGTGAATAAAACAACTCATTGTGGTCTGAATCCTCCTCCATCTACTAGTCTTTGGTTGTAGTAGAAGACCAAGGTAGACAGTTTGTTGACACTGGTTTGATTGGACCAATTTATGCAAAATAGTGTAATGATTGGCAAAAATTACACAGACTCTGTTGATTTGGTCCTTCTGTGTGGAAAAGTTGCGGTAATTTTGCAAAATTGCAAGTTCTCACAAATATTGCAGGCATTGGTTGAATATGCCTTAATTATTGAGATTGCAAAATATCATACTCCTGAAGGGACTGATTATCACAGTGTTATTGCATAATTTTTTCCCTCAACCACTATGTGTATCTGACAGATTTGGGAATTAAATCCCCCAGATCTGAGAAGAATTTGTGAATTTGCTTTGAGTGCTCGGCTAAAAGGTTCACTGACTTCGGTTTGCAAACTATAATATGCTTTTATTGCCACAAGTTGAATATCATGACAAAATTTCCTTTGTGAATTGCTGTTTTCCCTGGCATGGAACAATGAGCATAAGTTTCATTAGTATTGATTTTAATCAAGAGTGTATATATGTGTGTGTCTGCTGCCTGACATTCGTTTAAGCAGATCATGGTGGTAGGAGGGGGTAGAGCAGGACTACAGCTGTTCTCTCAATGTCACAGTGCCAAACTAACACTCAGTACTGTACCAGCACATATTTAGAAATGCACACATGTATGTATATATAAATATAACTGTACACACAGGCATGTCCAGACAGACACAAATAAAAAAACATGTACACAAAGACAAAAGATTCAGACACAAACACACTAGATTACATATGTAATCTTCCACATATGTAATCTTCTTTACTCATTATCTCTTTCTCTCTTGGTCTAACTTAAAAAAAAAAAAAATGCATGATGCCAATACGCAATGCCAAACACATGCATCAAAGATATGATAATATCAAATCCAGACAGCAGCTAGAGCACTATAAAGCTAAAGCATAATAACATAAAAATGGACATACCACCTGCAGGAGTGTAGTAGCCTGTATCAGTTGCCAAACAATATAAACCTACTGTAGAACAACTGTATGACATCATGACATGAGCTAGCACATGCAGTAGGCTATACCAGTCCAGCAGTAAATGGGATGTCAAATCAAAACACTACAAAAAGCTTAAAGCTGAACAGTGCTAAGCAAAAACAGCAAGAAGCCTGATAAGAATATGCTGAACTGAAGCTTCCTGCCTTTCATCTCTGGATACTTCTCCATCACTCTTGTACTATCAATTTTCTAGGCCTTCTCTATTTGTAGTATTTCCAAATATTCACAAAAACTCCTTGCCGCTGGTACCGATTTGACCAATAGAGTAAAGTACAGCACATACAGTTATTACACATTCATAAAGGCACTGTGCAATGACATTTCACTGAGAAAGCTGAGTCCCTTCTCGAACAGTGTCAGGTTCTCTTATTCTTAAGGCTGCTTGTGGTCTTTGAACATAATGCTGAAGAGTGCGAGCGCGCTGCCTAGAGCCTCTGCATCAATGCTGCATGTCTGGCAGACAGCTGTCACGCTCATCTCTGATGGTCTGTCGGCCCCCGAAGAAAGTGTAAATCACTCTCAGACAAGCGATCTCGAGGCTGATGCGAGAATGTTGAGTGTTCTCCTTCAGATGTCACGCTTGTACTAGTCCTCTGGCTTGTCAAACTTTGTTCTCTGCCCAGTTCTGTTGCGATACCATTGGGCCGCGAACCAATTGTTGCAATCTGGTTCCGGTTCCACTATCTGAGGCGTCATCCTCTCAAACACAGCATGCCGCTTTGCACTGCCTTCAATTCCATTTCTAAATGTCTATAGTGTTCCAAAGGCATTTTGGACTGCAGGCACACGGTACAAAACATGACCTTTAGAATCCATGAGGCAACGCCATTGCACGGGGACGCACGTCCGTACCTTCAGCCCAATGGCATCCCTGGCAACGTCACACTTCCCTGCTCAATGGACTGTATCATGCTCATTTGGCTCTAGCGTCCAGGTGGGCTACTGTGTTACTATGATGAAAAGCTGAAGAAGCAGCGGGTTTGTTGTCTTCATGATATTCAAGCCAGCGGAACAGTGTGTCACTTCTGTCTGAATCTGTAAGCTTCATTTATGACCTTAGCTCAGAATTTGATGATGGGTTGAAATGGACCGGATGCTAGACGGTGAAGGGCTTTATCTGGACCATGGCAGGAATCTCTTACCCCTTTTCCACCAACATGGCACGGGATCCGTTCCAGTTTGCGCACCTAATTTTCGACCAAAAATTCAGAGCATTTCAACCAAAAATAGATTGGTTCGGAACCCGAATAGTTGGTTCCCAGCTGTAACCAAAAAATAGCAGGTTTTCAAGTGAGAACCGTGACGACATCAGTGGGCATGTCATATTCTACAGGTATAATAACAGAACAAAAGCTCGCAGGTAATCAATGCGATCCGCCATCTGGCTAGTACTGTTTACTTCCGGTGTGCATTGTGCAACGCCCTCCGTTGATGACGCTTCCTTGATTACAGTGGTTCCGCTCAAAACTGGTGGAAACGCGGGCCGGTTCGCTAGATAGCACCAAGGTTCCAAGAATCCTGAACGGAACCAGTTCAAGAACCAGAGCTAATTTGGTGGAAAAGGGGTCTCTGGTGTTGGCTTCAGCTCTGGTATACAATGTGCTGTTCCTCCTATATTTCATGATGGCTTCTTATACCAGCCCTACCTTTGGACTGGTACCACCACCATCACCATAGTTTCTTCTAGTCACCTTAACTACTGTTCTGGAAAGACATAACTCAACCGACTAGGCACACTGGAAATTTGCAGGAACTGGCATTATTGTTCCGTTTTATAACTTTTCTTTTTCACTTTTCTGCTACACATGTACAGTTTCTCCCAGAATAAGTTACCAGTCCCGTCTTCCCTGCAGAGAGGACATCTGGATCGCCTAAACATCCTGCCCAGACACATTCACTTCCATCGTGGCAACGTGCCATCGACTCGCCAGGCCTGCCCGAACACCAGCTTCAATGTCGGGTCAAGGTCAGCTGCTCTGCCACCTTCACTGATTACCAGCAGCCAGCAGCCAAGGAGCGGGGGGCTGGGGGGGGGGGGGGGGGCAAAGGTCCTAGGCTGGACTCAAACCCAGGCGGGTACATGGTAGGTGCTTTAGCCAACTGAGCCACCAGGACGTCCAAATGGCATGTCCATTTAAAACAAATGGGTTTTTTTTATTGAATTTGACATCTTTCCAGAAAGTCAATCTGTCAATCGGCTGATGAAAAGTGTTCTCTTCAAGGATCCCTTCAGAATCCTCCCATTGGTTTTTGAATATATGCACACGAAGGCCAATCTCTCACTGTCCCTTGTTTATGTGAATATTTAGACAGTTACATGGCTGCTGTCTAGTCTGCCCTTCATTTAAACGGAGACAGAGAGAGACAGAGAGAGAGAGAGAGAGAGAGAGAGAGAGAGAGAGAGAGGGATGGTGGGAAAGTTGGATATGTGAGGCAGCCCAAAGAGAGGAGGTGATTAACTGGGCTTAAACTGCGCATCACTCCGCTCTGCTTCTTAACTCGGCCTGACCTCATTTGAAGTCGCACTTTATTACTGGAACCTCTGAACATCCTCCCTTCTCTCTCTCACTCTCTCTCTCTCTTTCCCTCACTTTTTCCCAGTATCTCTTTTGCTCCATCTCTCCTGCTGCAGCTCCTCATCTTTGCCTCTCCATGTGTTTGTGTTTCTTCCTTTCTCTCTCGCTTGACATTTCCCTCTTCCTTGACCGCCCTCTTGCTCGATCTCTCTCTCTCTCTCTCTTTATCTTTCTGCAGTTCCTCTTTCCCATTCTTTCTCTCTCATTAAGCAGAAACTTCATTATGCCTCAGCTGTCAGGCTGTTCTCCTCTCCTGTCAAGGGCAAGGACGTCGGCTCCGAACCACTGCAGGAACTCGGCATTAAAATGCATAATGAGACGCAAACACTCTCAGCTGATTCAAATCTAATGAATTGCCCTGTCAACACGCAAGTCACATCATCCGATTTGACGGCGCACATGCTTCAATATTGGCATCAGGCACCCAATGCATGCTGGGATAGGCTCCGACTCCCCATGACTACTTATGCAGGTAGAAAAGATGAATGTCTGAATGAGTTTCTTAAAAAAAAACCAAAATGCGCATCGTGTCTTTGAATGCTTTATTACTTCATTGATTTAGGCATACTTGTCCATTTTTACCCAGCTTCTGCTCTGCTGAAGCTATAATGGTTGGTGTGTATGATCTGTATATGCTTCTAGCAATGTGTTATGCTGTTGGTTGCAGTTTGAAATGTCAGTTAGATGATCTTATCCTCAGCCACGGGGCGTCCTGAAACATTTACAACTACAGAACAACCTCCCTCTCTTCCTCATGCTTCACCCACTTCATCCCCCCCCTCTTCTCTTTGCATCTCTCTCCCGTCTCTATCCCAGGCTTGGAATTTCGTCATTTTAGGGGCAAGGCCATTTGACCTTCGGTGTCACAAAATTTTTTAGGGCACAAAGGCCACATGCCAGGGCACAAAGGCCACTGAGTGAAATAAGAGGATTTGGAGCCTACAAATAATATCCTGTTAAGCCTGACGGACCTGGTACCGGGTCCACCCCTGTGGTGTAGTTACGAAAAATCGCGATGGAAGATCTTCTAATAATAGATGATATGAATGTTATACTGTTTTGAAAACATGGGGTCTTCAGCTTTCAGAATCCGTAAACCAATTGTATGTTGTCCAAACTATGTCTTATTACGAAGTATTTTAACAATAAAGTCGTACAAATATAAACTTCATAAATATAAGAGCAAGTTGTGATCAAAAGATCCGAGATAATTTTCTCGTCAGTCTACAATAACATGCTCGCTTGGTATTGCTGGAAACTAGAAATTCCGAGCTTTCCAATGACCCTAAACGCACCACGATTGGAACGATACAATGTCCGCCATTTCCGGGGAAATAGCAGTCAAACTTCACATTTTACAGTCACACTGACAAAAATCTATGTTCTTGCCAAAATATTTCACCAAGGCTTATGTTATTTTTGCCAAAAAATGGCCGATTTTAGTTACTCACGTTTCTACCGTAAGATTGAGACTGTTTCTGACTCATAGCGATATTCCAGGGATTTTCACCAGCCATTTCAGTCCAGACAGACTGGCTCTTCGTCGCCATCTGGTGGCTGTATCGAAGTAAGTTACTAACGTATTAAGTATTAACGTTAAGTGGTATTAAAAACAGAGAGGTTTGATTCAGTTAAATACTGAATAAGTCAGCTATCTATCTATCTATCGATAACTAGCTAGCTGGCTTACCTGCATATAGTCCTTCTCAGTTGCGCTCCCGTTTTCGATATTCTGAAATGAATTCAATGTAGCCTTCTCCACCCCATTTCATTTTGTTTATTGGACTATGAACAGCACAGATTGGAGTGTTGGGGTTAGGGTTATTGTCTGATCTGAAATCCATAATATACTATAGATGAGTGAACAATAAGAAATGTTGCCAAAGTCATTCCAAGTCCTACAGTGGTATTTCAGTTGTACAGCAGGCCTAAGTGGACAAATCAGTTCACTGGACATTGAAACACCATCAACCAACGCAATGTCCACTCGTGTGAATGGAGTCGGGCCTCAGCTTTAGTCTAGGTGTGTGTGTGTGTGTGTGTGTGTGTGTGTGTGTGTGTGCACGCACGAATGAATATGCGCAAATGTGTGAGTGTTTGAGTAAATATGAATGTAGCTGTGTGTGTGTGTGTACTGTTATATGTGTGTCTGTGCCGCGGCTGTGTGTTCACGTAACCCCTCGGTTGACAATACAAGAATCCCTAGAGGAGCAGCAAATGTAGGCCACCTCTAGTTGAGCCTTTGAAAATAAAGACAACCAACCCTAATACCAAACAGACTAATATGCCACACTGAGTCCCCTATGGCAATCACTCTGGCCTATTCTCATCTGAATACTATGGATGACGATCGCTCTTTTTTGGGTTTGTGTTTTTTTTAATCAGATTATCTTTGTGACATTTCGGTTTCACGGGATAGCATACTGCAGAATATGTCTGGAAGAATGTGAGAGTGAGAGAAAGAGAGAGAGAGAGAGAGAGAGAGAGAGAGAGAGCACAGATCACATAGGCTGTGAGCCAGATTACATTCCATAATGTCACAATTACATAATATGCACTTTACCCACTGAGCAGCCAAGACATTCGAAGACAAGTCACTATAATCTGGGCTAGGGCTGAACGATTTTGAAAAAATATCTATTTAATTGCGATTATTTTGACTGATATTGCAATCGCGATATGATTTGCGATATTAGAGGGAATGATAAATTTTACATCATTATTCTCATTTTCATTGAAAAACGTATTCAAATGATTATGGTGTGGTTTTTGCAGGGATCTGTACCAAACAAAGATGTTTTCTTTAATCTGTAGAACATGATGTGTAGGCCAGGACATCTCTGCAGCACCACAATATTTCATTTAAAATGGTATTTTGACACACATTTCACCTTTAACAAATATTGCGCCTCCTGCGATTTGAAAATTGCAGTAGGCCATATTGTGATTTTGATAAAATTTTGATGAATTGTTCAGCCCTAATCTGGGCACATACATTTTATGGTATGGAACAACTGCTAAGGTAGATAGATTTAAACAAGCAAGCACAAAGCTGTGCCACTATTTCCATTTCCATGTTAAAATTCCTTTTCATCTCCCCTTATGGAACAACTGCCCCCACTGAAGACTCAAACCAGCAATGAAAAGAAAAGATAAGTTAGTCTACATGCCAACGTTTTCCCCAAATGGGATCTCATCTGGAAGCGGTTTAATCTACTCATATAATCTACAAAACTGCAGTCCAGATTAATGGGAAGGACAGAATCATAGAATGAGACTTCCACTGATCCCTGTTGGCCTACATTGCCTTCAAGAGGAATCCTGGTTGTCTTTTTCAAGCTGCATGTGAAGGCAGCTTCATACATGACAGCTCACACACCCAGAGACATAGGCATGTGTTTGCATGCGCAGACATAGCAAAACATACACATACACATTTTGTCTCATGTTTGCTGCTATTTGTTTCTTCGGTAACACTTCAGATTAGGGAACAAATTTACACTATCAATAAGTTGCTTATTAACATGCATATTAGTAGTGTATGGGTTCATTTTTAGTCATTACAAACCACTTATTATCATCTTATTCTAGAAATACAGTTTATTAGCGATGGATTTCCCTCAATAGCCTCCTAACTAGTGCTTAGTGAAAAGCATTCTAAGAGTCCAATTCATGTGCAACAACTTCCTTACTGACTGCTATAATAGTTTACATGCAGAATAAGGTGCATAATGACTAATAATGAACCGATACACTACTAATATGCAACTTATTAATAGTTAATATGTGTTCCCTAAAGTGTTACCGTTTCTTCTTCATCGACAATCAAATTACAAAGTACACACACCTACATCCACATCAACCAACAAACTAGGGTTTCTGAAGGCTGATACTGGTATGTTCATCCAATATTTTCTACTGGTACTCATTTTTAAAAATTGACCATTTTAATGCCGAAGATATTACAGGTATTCAGTGTTTCCCCCATAATTGTATTCTAATAAGTAGAAAAGCTTCTGAAACAGCATTTAGACCATCACAGGACACTAAAACTCTCCACTGAAAGCCAGACTAATGCAATTCTTTTAGGTGGGTTAGCTTCTCCTAAAGGCAGGGTGAGGCAGGTTTCACTGCAGGTTTTACAGACTGATGAGTAAAATCCTCCCACACCACAATGATTCCTCTGCTCAGACATCTGCTATAAAAATAACAACAGTAAAAAACATACTCAACTAGCTGTGGTGAGGGAGGAGCCGGATGACATTGACTGCTTGTCGGAAGGTCCAGCATCTCCATGTGCTTGTGTGTCTAAGAGCCTGTAGTATTTTCATTAGGTTGAAGAGCCATGACTGAAATGCCTGTGGTAATAGCCTCTATAGACCAGTTGATGGACTGTAAGTTAGTGCTCCTACTGCCTTCACTGCAGTTACGCTGGAAGGCTGATTTTCCCATTTCCCATTTCATTTTATCACAATATTTGTCAAGACACTCACAGCTGGTAAGCATGCAACTGGCACTAAGATAGTTTTCATCTTTCACATAAAAATAACCATAAATGACATTGTCGATGTGTCTCAGTGTATTCTGTGTACCCATGTATTCTCATGTCTAAATCCCCCTGTTTGCCTGAAATCGGCTTTTCAATTATGTTGGACACTACTTGGGGCGGATACTATTTGCTATGAGCGTGTCTGAGCGGTGACTATCAAGGTGAGGCTAGCAGCTACAGAGCAGGGAAGTCGTAGGTAATAAGAAAATTTTTTTGTTTGATTTTGACAACATTGATAATAACGAATTTTAGGGTGCTTTCACACCAGGCTTGTTTAGTCAGTTTGAATTGAACCCCGGAGTGTTTACCCCCTTGGTTCGGATCGTTCGGGGTGGTGCGAACACCCTGATCGAACCCTGGTGCGGCCCAAATAACCGCTCTCTGGTCCACCTCGAAGAGCAGGTCTCAGGCCGCTTCCAAGTGAACTGTGGAGCGGTTCATTTCTGGTGAGAACACCATTCGAACCGATCTCAGGAAGCGAACCATTTAATCTGAATTCTATTGGTTAAAAACAACGTCTTCACATCCTGTTTTGGTGACTGGTGAAACTAGCGTGTGCGTGGATCAACTTTCTGGGATTTTTGCATGATTGCAATCGTCAGCTCTATAGTTTGGACTGGACCAATTTACCTCACTCGCCCCGTATGGCAAATGCCAACAAGACGTAGGATCTCATCAGAGCCAGCCTTCTTCTGTGATAAGACTGTCTGATTGCAGCGCCTTCCTCGAAATGTACCAAATTACCAGAGATTTTTTGTATTGGGGGGGCTCTCTCTCTCTCTCTCTCTCGCTCTCTAAATATGCTAAATACGCTAAATATGCAACCTTCAACCAAGAAAAACAACACAGTAAATATGAAAAAAGCACAGCCCAGCAAAAAGTCATGAAAATAACCTTCATACGACTAAGTGGACGCACCCGACGTACAACATACACTAGTGATGCGCGTCGTAAAAATTAACATTCTGATTAATAGCAGATGGGTTGCGGGTGCGTGAAATAATACATAATTAACGAGGAAAATATTGTTTATTTATTTAAAACCAGCCTACTTCAGTGTAATATGTTACCATATCATCACGCTTACATATATCCCATTGAGAAATAATGGTAATGTGTGATCGGGTGCGCATAAAAAAAAAAACTTTTTTGAGTTCATTAAATACCTGCAGCGATCCCACCGCAGCAGAAACGCTAAGTGTGTCTCCCCATTAAGAGAGACGCTGTGTAGACACTAATAACAATTATTTCTATTATACAAGAGAGAAACGGGACCAGAGCATAAATATGAATCTGTATTGCAAAGGCACAGTTCACCATGGAAACGTTTAATTACTGAAAGCAGCCTCTCTAATCTTTAAAGTAAATCGTTAAAGAAAACACTCATACTCACACTCATCGCTAACGTACACACACAAATTCTTATCATTTCAGCCGTCAAAAAATCTCGGAAATTTATTTTTTCCATCCTGAGAGACTGAGGCTAATTACTGGCCAATCCGGGAGGGTTGGCAACCCTATCTGGACCGTTTGATTTTTGACTTTGTGAAAGCGAACCGAACCAGCTGAAAAACGAAACAATGTATCATTCTCACATCAGGTGCGAACCAAGAAAGCGGACTACCCGGTGTGAAAGTGCCCTTTAGCACTTTCCAAAACCGAGTTCCAAAGTGTATTACAACAACAAAAAGTCAATAAAACAGCATATGAGATAAAGGACTTAAAGATAGAAAACACCATCTAAAAGAAAGAATACACTGAAATGGGAATAATAATTGAAATAGAATAAAATAAGTTAAAATAAACACTAAGAGAAGGCCTTTGCATAACAATGGTGACTTAAATGATGACACCCACTTTTGCTTGCCTGATTGGTTGATGTTGCACACAGTCAAGAATAGGCCTAAATAACAGATCAGGGTACCACTTGTCACAACAGCCCTTATAAGGTAACTAGGGCTGCAACTAACGATTATTTCCATTGTCGATTAATCTGTTGATTATTTTCTCGATTAATCGATTAGTTGTTTGGTCTATAAAATGTCAGAAAACGGTGAAAAATGTGGATCAGTGTTTCCCAAAGCCCAAGATGACGTCCTCAAATGTCTTGTTTTGTCCACAACCCAAAAGATATTTAGTTTACTGTCATAGAGGAGGAAAGAAAGCAGAAAATATTCACATTTAAGAAGCTGGAATCAGAGAATTTTGACTTATTTTTCTTTAAAAATTACTCAAACCGATTAATCGATTATCAAAATAGTTGGCGATTAATTTAATAGTTGACAACTAATTAATCGATTAATCGTTGCAGCTCTAAAGGTAACCTGCACCAATCTGGGCGCAGCTTATCACCAATTACATGCTTGCAATGCCTGTGGGGGCTTTACCTCAGCCTCAGGCCATATTCAGTATCGCATGAAATACCGTGATATTCACGAAATATCGCGATATTCGATAATATCGAATATCGGCCCAAGCCTATAGTAGTGACCAATGTTGGGATGGGACTAACAATACACTTCACTAGCTCAAGGCGAATAGGCCCACCAACCTGTGCTGCTCTGGATGGTCCTGACGGTAGTGGCGGAGGTGCGGGGCGGGGAGGCCGGCAGCAGCAGCAGCGGACTGCCCCCCTCGCCCTCCTCCTCCCCGGAGCAGCCCTGGTCGATGGCCCGCACGTAGCTGTGGCTCCGCATCCGGAAGCACCCGGGCATGGGCAGGGTGTCCATGGTGTCCATGCTGTCCATGGCGGCGTCCATGGCCTGGGCCTGCATCTCGCTGTAGACCTGCTCACACACCTGCTCGATCTGCCCGTTCACCTCCACCTCACTCACCTGGAGGAGGGGGTGCCGGGAGGACGGAGGGTGCGAAGGGTAGCGAAGGAGGAGGTGGAGGAGGCCGGAGGTGGGATTGGGAAAGAGGCGATGGACAAGAGGGATAATGGGGGGAGGAGAGAGTAGAGAGGGCGGAGGTGGAAAAGGCAGCAGGGAGGAGAGGGACGCAGAACGTGGAAGGAGGAGGCGAACGAAGGAGGGAGTGGCAATAGAGAAGACGCAGTGTACAGGAGGAGGGAGGACAGAGAGTGGAGGGAGGCAGGTGAATGGACGAAGAGTGATCCGGCATCAGAGGGGCGGCTGGCGGAGGGGGAAGAAGGGAGTGAAAAGAGGAGAGGAAAGGAGCAACGAAGAGGGTGGGGATGGGGGGACGGGGGGGGGGGGTTGCAAAGAAATTCCCGACAAATTATCATTCAGACAATCGCAGAAGGTGCGGATTCTTTTGGTGCATAGGTCAACTGAAAACTAAAGAGATGAAGGTCGCATATCAATATTTGAAGGTAAAAAAGGAGCTCATGAAAAAAAAAAAAAAAAAAGCAACGTCAAGATGAAGAAAAGTGCTATAACAAGAGCCAGTAGGACCCGACATGGCAGGTGTTACTTTTATTGGCACTTCCGCAGACACCTACGCTGGCACTTTGCTCTTGGTCAATAACAACCCAAATTTGCATATTCAAATGAGGTACACTTTTTATTTCACAATAGCTGAGTGGCTGTAAGTTGGCATTTATAGTTGGATTTTAATCATTGGGGCTTTTGGTTGAGTTTATTATGTCATGTTGACTATTTATTTTCACCATTTGCCTTTAATAAATTAGTTAACATTGAAGTTAGATACAAGCTCATATCTCTAATGTTGGCTGGTTAACAATTTTAAATTGCCGTTGCAACTTTAGCTACTGATACCATAGCTGATAGCATAACAACAAACTACCGTATTTCCTCTAATATTGGCCCAGGCCTTTATTTACCTCAAGTGCAGAGGGTACCAGGCCTTTTCTGGAAGCAGGCTTATATTAGAGACAGGCCTTTATTTCTAATTCCCTCTGTTTGATAAGTATATTTGCTCATATTTTAGTACGAAGCCTCCTTGTTTTCTGATCTGCTTCTGTTGGGGTTCGTTAGGTAGCCGTTTTTTTGTTACTGCAACGCATTACCGATAGTTACGGTAATCGACGACGGCACGCTCCAGAGACTTCCGCCAGCCGAGCCGTCTTGTGGCATACTGCCATCTTGTGGCACTTGTACGTTACTACAAACTACAGTTACATTATATAACAGGCACCAGGAGTTTACCGGTATCCACCGTTGTTTTTTCTTTTGTTTTTTTCCCCGGCCTGTATTTGGGGCCGGCCTTTATTTGTTCGTGTCGACCACGGCCCCGGCCATTATCGGAGACCCGGCTTTTAATTGTCTACCGGCCACTATTAGAGGAAATACGGTATCTAGCCTTGTTAGCTGTATCTATGTTCTATACCTAAGAAAATGACAACAATTAAAGCATAACATGACATCCCAAAAGTCCCAATGCTAGAAATCCAACTAGAAATGCCGATTTACAGCTTTTCAGGTGTTATGAAATTATATCGGAAGTGCAACTCCTGTGAATATGCATACTGGGGTTGGATGGTGTTGAATGCCACTAAGAGAGAGTTTGACCAGGAGGCATCTGCCAGTGGAAGTGTCGACTGCAGAGGTAGAAGTGGCGGCAACTCACTTTTCACACTTGTTGAAAGTGAATATGTCACCCGCACATTTCGAAACACATTGGAGTCACTCTGTCATCACTGGAGACATGCAGCATTATGCTAACAGTGAAATTGTTAAAATTTCATGTGATCATATTGAACAACTGTGATCACTTTGGACCCCTGTTGGAACATGTGACCACGTCCAACACCTCATGTTGGACGGTTGTTCTGATCACAAAACTTGGTAACATGGTGAGGATGTCTCCAGCAATGATGAATGCTTCCAAACGTTACATTAAAGCTGTAAATAAAAAAAAAAATAAAAAAAGAAGGACAAAAGGAGGAATTTTTTTAGTTTTTCCCACTTCCTCAGTTCCAGTTCCAGCAGTAGTAATACGAAGATGCATGCAATGATCTCAGTAATGCAGCATCAACATAGTATGTTTGGTAATTTGTTAACCTTTCTCTTTATTTACTGGTAGTAAGGTTCATATGTTTTCACAGTGGTCAGTGCTATTGCATAAATAGTAGGTAGTATGAGTTTTCAGACACAGTTCATGATTAGATTAGATTAATTTGCCTTTTTATTTACTTAGTCAAAATGTTGTCACCCTCCTGTAATAAAACGTGAAGACGAGCGCTCCAGCGTCTTTATTTAGTCTATATTAAGTGCTCAGGTCAAATAGCTTTGTTTAACTAATTATCCCTCTTTTTTTTTAAAGAAAATGGTAATATATATTGGAGTGGATCATTTTACAGCAGTTTAACTAAATATTCTCAAAAGGAAATGGGAATCTCAGTACAAATCTCAAACTAATTGGTTTTGGATTGACGCATTAAACATTGACACATGCAGCTGGACAATAATAACCCGGGTAAGATCATCACTCTGATTATGAGAAACATCTTACTGCTTTCACTCTGGGTTTTCACGGTCTGTCAAACTCAGAGTCACACAGCATTATGGGTACATTTTGATGTCAACAAAAACCATGGTTTTTGTTCGTATAACCACCAGGTACTGGAGGGAGATATACACAAGATTCTTTATCACGCCAAAAATACAATCAAAATTTACAATATCCATTAAACCAGACTGTTGGAGAAGCTGTGGCGAAAAGAATGCGAATCACTCGCATGTGTTCTTTTTCTGTCCATTACTAAAAACGTTCTGGCGACTAATTCTAACTTCTATCATGAAGATTTTCCAAATTAAACACTTGAACCAAAATGTATTATTTTAGGTATATCACCATCTGAACTCACATTAGAAATAGACAGATACCTATACAGGATACTTAGAATTGCAGCTATGAAGCAGATAACGAGGAACTGGTTAAAACCTACTCCACCTTCATTTAACAACTGGAAGTCAAACGTAAACAGCATTTTAGAAATGGAAAGAATCATTTCTAGAATCAGATCACAATTAAACAATATTGAAGGATTCAGCCTTGAAGAGTTTGAAGAGTTAACTTTTTTTTATATGTATAGGTATGTACAGATGTGCATGTATATACAGTATGTGTATGCATACTGTATATACTGTTTATGTATGTGTGTATATGTATGTGCACCATCATACTAGCCTATCTTTTCTCATTCTTTTCCTTCTTTTTATTTTACTTCATTATCATTATTATTATTTTTTTTTTTCCACTATAAAATATATAAATATTGTGTGAATGCTATAAGTACGAACATTATCATATGTAAGCAAATGTAAATTTACGTAAACTCTTGCAACTCAGTACTGAAGACCTTAATTGGAATATGGACAATAGCCAGGTTACTCCATGCATGTAAACATAGACAGTGTCTCTCTCTGTAACATTACACACACCTTATTTGGGTAATGATATATATAGAGTCCTTGCTGCAGCCACTGAGAGGGAACACACCTCCAATCAATGACTCTGCCTAATGACTTCACAACACAACAACAGAAGTGAAAGAGAAGTAGCAAGGGAATAATTAAATTCACGACTCAGTTCTAATTAGGCAAATTAGTCATTTATCCTTCCCAATGGTTTAAGACGAGTTGAGCGTCTATATAGAGTGAGTCATTTTTTTTTTGCACAGATTACTGCTAGCTATTAATCCCAGGGAGGGAGTGGGACACAGCAAAAATAAGTGTACCAAGAAGAATGAGAGTTGAAACTGTGCTATCAAGTATTAATATTGGCTGTCGTGAAAATAAGTAGAATGTTACCTTCTTTTGTTTTCCTTCTCGTAGAAAATCACATATACCCATTAAAGTGTAGCCTGTTTTTAACTGTATCTCCATTTTATTGCTTTCTTGTGTTGTGGCACACGCTTTTATTTAAAGTTCCATCTGTTTTTAATTGTATCTCTGTTTGTTTGTTTGTTTGTTTTTAGCTGTAACTGTTTCTCTTGTATTACCTTTTATTCCTATTTTTTATATATTTTTTTCGGCACACACTTTTATGTAAAGTTTGATCTGTTTTTAATTGTATCTCTGTGTGTTTTTAGTTGTACCCGTTTACCTCATATATTACCTTTTATTCCATTTTCTATTATTATTATTATTATTAAAGTGAATCAATTGAAAAAAAATTATGTCTCTTCCTTCTTTCAACCTACAGCATCAGATCTTCAACTCTAGACAAAGTGCCTGTGTCTGACAGCCCATACTGTTATTTACTTTCTACTATTTACTGCACATTTTGAGTAAGTAGCTTGCAAAGTCACATTTTACAACAATATAGCACAAGAAAAACAAACCCAATTTGACCAGACCATAGTTGACCACATATCATGACCATATCATCAATTGATATGAATGATGGTTTCTTTGTTTTTCCATTGCATGCTAATTACATGCTAGTATACAGTACACGTTTTCAGATACAGCCAGTGAGTGGCAAAAGGAAGAGGAGCCAGAGGAAGAGAGAGAGAGGAGGGAATGGAGAGAGTAGAGGGGAGGTGAGGGTGAGCAGTGAAGAACAGGTCATTTACAATGGTTTCACATGACTGAACTGTTTGACAGGGCTGTGTTTTTATATGAATTCTCTACCTTTCACTCACACACACACACACACACACACATACACACAAACACACAAACCTCCCTACAACTGTAACATTCCGTTTCTATCCTTTTTCATTTTCCAATCACCGAGTTTAATTTTCACATTGACTCCTAAATTGAAAGCAAATTGAAATTGAATGGATCCCAACCGCGAGACAAAAGCCTATTGAGGAATGTGGTGGAGTTGCTTAATGGGGGGTTTTATGGCTAGATCCATGCTGGGTAGGACATTAACTGGGTTTAAAAAGAGAATTCAATCAGTGAATGATTATTACGGATAGGTGCAATATGAGTAATACGAGTGGAGGTTCAAGGTCAGGTTAAGGTAGGACGAGCGAGGGCTTAAAGCAATACAAACGAGTTTCAGGGTTCCTACACATTTTCAATTAAAAACTTCCATACTTTTTCCAGACCTTGATTTGTTTTGAAGATTTTGTCTGGTGTTCAATATGATTTATGCAGACAGACATCTTGCCCCTGCTAACTAGGTCATATCACTGTATAGATGAAGATTGTTCTTCACAGCGACAAATATCACAATATGTGAGATGATTGGCAGGGTTCCTACACGGTTTCCATTTTAAAATTCCAGATTTTTCCCGGACCCTATCTTCTTGACTGGATTTGATTTTGATGTATTTGATATAATGCATGCTGACAGCGGCTGGGTAATAAGAGCGTCCCTCTATCTGAACATTATTCTTCCATCAACAAAAACTGTGGACTCCAAGTGGTTCTACAACAACATAAAAGCTAGAATTATGTGTGTATCGGACCTGAACCACAACATTTTCCATACTTTTCCAGACAATTTTTCAAATTCTCAAACTATTCCAGACCTGGAAATGATCAAATTCATTTTTAATACTTTTCCAGACTTTCCAGACCTGCGTAGGAACCCTGCAGTTTGTAGGTGCTCTCATGCGGACTTCCAGAGAGTCCGCTACCCTGCAGGCTTCTAGTGAGATTACCCACAGCTCTTTGCAATACGGATATGGATATTTTTTTTCTTTAAAAAAGATTGAAGTTAAGTGTTTCTGCTCACTTAGTGGTTTGACAAGCCTCTCCTGTTAGGGTTTACAGCACCAAGGTGAGTTCCTGAGCACCAGGAAGGGCCAACGAGATCAGCACCAGGGACCCGGGAAGAAGTTTAGTTGCCTGTTTGCTCCCCTCCCCCTCTCCTAGAATCAATACATTTACTTTGTATCAGAGACAGTACTGGTTGAGTGTCTTGGTTTATTGTGAATCCCTGTCCTCTCACCCCCCGAGTTGCCACACCTCCTACATAAGTCTCATGAGACAGTAGAAAGAAAAGATGGGAGAGAGAGCTGGGTTCATCAGCCCAACAAACTCAGGGTTATTATTATTTTTCTTTTTTGTTCTTCATTCTTTTTTTTTATTTTACGAGACAGCCAACATTTGGTGAACTTGCCCTTAAATCCACATCTCAATCCTATTTTGGTCTTGCAGATTGAAAGATGATTTGGTCACATAATCCCTCAGCAGCCGTGGAAAGTAGAGGAAATACAGTAAACGCAATAGTATGTCATTTTACCCATCTTTGCATATTTGTTTGACTGGTCACTGGCTATAAAATACAGAAAGCATTACAACTATTCTTGGTGCTACACACAAGCAGTGTACTATTACTATTGCTATTGCTGATTAATATTTATTGTTGTTGTATATTACTGAATATTTTCTATTATCTTAAACTACATTTGTTAATTCATTAATAATGTTATGAATGACAGAGAATGACATCCTACATTTCCATTCATAGGACATAATGAGCATGATATGCATGTTTATGCCAATGATTGACATTTTTTGGTTATTATCATTGACTTCATTCTGTTGTACATACTTTGTTTACATTAAGTTTGTGTTTAAATGTTGCATTATATGAGGAATGAAATGGAAATGGTGCTGTATTTTCTCACTGCCCACTGGTTTTGAGGTTTTTATCTCAGGCGAAACACTGAAAATTTGTCTCGTCATGGGATGGATGAAATTTGACACATGACTCTCTTCCTCGGCATGGCCCTTATGGGGCTGACATGCTGGCAATGCGCTGTGCACAGACCTGGGCTCAGATAGTATTTAAAACCATTTTCATAATGCAGCCAGCTGATCTTATGCCATGAGGAAACTATAACTAGGCAGCAAATGGTAGCTATGACATCAAGTGAACACCAAGGATTACTTTTCCTGGACCACTAGCCACAAATCACAGTGCACAATTGACAGTAAAGCACATGAAAATGATTTCAAACACTATCATGTACGCCCAAGCCTGCCAATATTCCTTTGTGTTGCCATGGCAAAGCGGTTCGGCGGGGCACATCGGCACGGTGATTGTCATCACGGGAGCAGTGTTGCCAACCAACCTGACTGATGGTGCTCATGGCCCTCATGTAGCTTTCATTGCGCGAACGGTATTGGGGCGAGGACAGCAGCGATTTGGGGTCGAGGAGGGTTTTGGGGTCCAGGGTGTCCAGGCTTCTATTGATTGAAACCTCACTCACCGCACGCAGGTAGCTGTGGCTCCGGATCTGCAGCTTGGGGGAATGCTCCGTCGAGATCCTGACAAGAGAGATGACAAGAAAAAATAAGACTTAAATACAAGGGAATCTTAACAGCGATCCACAGGTTCATCCGTAGCAGTCGGCCCCAACCATGTGCCATGGAGGGCCGAGAGTATGCAAGTTTTCCTTCCAAACACTACAGCAGCCGATTTCACTGACTAGTTCCTCCTCTCTGATTGAAGATGTTAATCAGTGAAACCAACTGCTGTAGTGTTTTGGTGGAATGGAAACCTATATACTTATGGACTATATACTACATGGACCATAGTCCATGACACTGGTCCATAGTCTCTAACTTAAATAGTATTCTAGGCCATTGGTTTTCAACTACAGTGCATCATAGCCCTGCAGATTTCATTCCAACCAAACACTGTAGCAGCTGATTTCAGCGATTAGTTCTGATTAACATACAGAAAGAACTAATCACTAACTAATCAATGACATGATTGAAAACCACGGCTATAGGCCACTATCTGCAGCTTGGGAGGTGCATTGCTGAAACTGAAACTCTTGATGGTATGATACAAATAAGAAAGTAGTTAGAGAGGATATTTCAAGGATGCTTAATAGTATTGTATAGGCTACTATCCACAGCCTGAGTGCGGCATCAAAGTCAATGAATGGACAGAGAAAAGGACAACAGAGTAGGATTGTGTAGGATTGTGTCGTCTCTAAAAGCCAAAAATGTGGAGCTGGATGTGTGCTAACCTTCGGCAATGGGAAAATAAATACCTAGAATACACTAGTGAACATAGTTTCTAGACTTTGTAGTAATCAACGGTCTCTCCAACCTCTCCTGCCCCATGGCATAATAGATGCTGTTGTCCTGGAATAGAAAGGATGTAGCATCGGTAGCTGCTGTCAATGGGCTCCGCCATTATAGTAGAAGAGTCTCTCCAACAGAGCTGGTCATCCATCAGGGACCAGAAAACAACACAAACCCACTTCAGATCACCCACACACTGCTTTATTTCCAGTCTGATGGCTGACGGCTTGTCTGTGTGTGTGAATGTGTGTGTGTGTTCTTCTCTGAGGGTCATGGAGAAGCTTGCGTGAACTTAGATCTCAAGAGCTAAGCCGTCTGGACTTAATCTCCGGTCAGGGACGCCCATGGCGGTGTGGTCTGGAGGTTCCAGACCAAGCACGGCCCAATAAAGGCCAATTTATACTTCTGCGTCACCATAGGTCTTTGCAGTACCTTACGTGTACCTCCCCAAAAATGTAACTGTGTAGGGCGACGGAAGGCCGCAAGAACTGTGACTGGCTTCATATCGCTTCCTCCTACCTGTATCCGGTTGAGGAAGAGAGACTAGCTGAGGAGGTTTGCAAATATGTTAATTTGTAGGACACCTCATCTCTGAATTATAAAGACTACCGGATGTCACTGAATTTGTGGTGAGAAATATCCCAGAACACGAGCTTCAGAGCATGTAAACACTACAAATTTTTGTCTGTATATTCAAGAAAAAAGAGCTCTGGTATCGGAATCAGTATCGGTATCGGCAGATATCCGAATTCAGGTATAGGAATCGGATCGGAACTGAAAAAAAGTGGATCGGTGCATCTCTAGTTATTATTACTTGTTATACTGTGTTAACAAAGCACAACAGTGCCATCTAGCGTTTCGCTGGTCTGCGCGCAGGATCAGAGAGAGATGTAATACACCCTCTGACAAAAAGAGCGAGTCCCTTCACATCAAGATTACAGTGTAGTAAGTATGCAATCAACTAAATTTCTCTCCTTCCTTCGATCTCACCTTAAAAAACGCAAAATGAGTAATCATTGGGACAAAATGGAAATTAGAACCATTGGTACAGTATCATCGGCTATCATAGGAGAGCGCATAGCTATTTTAAAATACAACATGGCGACAGTTTTAGACAAGCAGACACTTTGTAATGTTCAAATGTACTATAAGGTGATCCACCAAATTTGCATGGAGAATTACAGTATCTGTTTTCCAGTGTCCTGATGTAGTATGAAGCGTAACTCGTCAGCACCGCGGCCAACATTTTACCACTAGGTGGCGACATGATGAGGGAGTGAGAGCCATCACTGTGCCTCCTGGAGCGGTTCCACACGTCACCCCACGCCCAATCTCGGAACCCATTGTCTATCGGTCTGACGACGATTAGTCTCTGGGGGCGACGGACAATATTTCGGGGTTTCCGGTGTAGCCAGCGGACATCTGGGCCAAGACTTCCTCTTCCGTGCGCCGGTCATTGTTTACAGTCCGATTAGCAACTTGAGACGCGAGAGTCGAACGTTTCTCCACACAATACACAAACATCGATACTTTTTGTAGGTGTTTTAGGTCCAGACGACATTTCGGCTAATCTCTATAAACAGATATCTGCATATGAGACGTCGTCTCTCAACTCCAACTCCATTCTTGAGTCTAATCGTCGTCAGACTGATAGATGATGGGTACTGAGATTGGGCGTCTATCGGTCTGACGACGATTCATATTTCGGGGTTTCCGGTGTAGCCAGCGGACATCCGGGCCAAGACTTCCTCTTCCATGCGCCGGTCATTGTTTACAGTCCGATTAGCAACGTTTCTCCACACAATACACAAACACCGATAGACGATGGGTTCCGAGATTGCCCCACGCCAAGGTACAAACCGATCAGAACTCCAGCAACAATTCAGCAAAAAGTCGGTCATTATTATCTGCTTGATCTGTGCTATTGATTGTGTCAGCCATGGCTACGGGTGTCAAAATTGAACACACAACAGAAGCACTGTGCTCAAACACACCAGAGATACCCAGGGTTGGGATCAATCCACTTCCAATCAATTCATCAAGCTGAGCATTCCTTCTGATGTATTTCTTTAAAAAGACAATCTCCTTGTGTTGAAATTGTTTCAACATTTGGAACTGTGAGGAAAATCCACTGCCGGGATTGACTGAATATGAAAGTGAAGTGAACCAAAGCTGTATATGTATTTTTTTTTAATCATGTCAGAGCACATAGCCTCTGGGTTATCAAAGGAAAAGGCTGTTTTCTCTAGAATATTGATTATCGCTGAGCCTCGGGATCACAGGAAGTAGTATTAAGCCGCCACCTGAGGGGCACGGGATGGCTGTGTGAGCGGGGGGATAATACAATTTCTCTCCCTCTGTCTCTCTCTCACACTCACAGTTAATCGAGTTGTTCACAGAAAAGTAGAATTTCTTTAGGCAAGTGTCCATCTTTGTATGTCTCTGTAAGAAAGAGGACAAGTGTGTGTGTAGTACTGTGCAAAAGTCTTAGGCACATGTAAAAAAAAAAAACATCTGTAAAGTGAAGATGCGTTCAAAAATGATTAAATGAAGACTGACACACTAATGCAGAAAACAAATAAACATCTAAGACAAACGTTATATAAAAAATCTAGGGTGCCTAAGACTTTGTGTGTGTGTGTGTGTGTGTGTGTGAGTATGTGAGAGAGAGAGGAGAAATTTTAAGGCAAAATGAGGTAAAAACATAAGTGGTGTGCGCATGAGAGAGAGAGAGAAAATGAGAGATGACAAGAAAAAGAAGTAGAGCGGCAGAGTGAGAGTCCCTAGGCTACCGACTGTAATTACTCTCACTATTTAGAGTGATGTGAGATCTTAATTAGAGAAAAGTGATATTTCTGGCTTCCTGCCGTACTTCAGGCTTGGGAGATACAGTAGGTGTGATTCACATCTCTCTCGGATTGTCTCTGAAACAATGTAAGACGTAACACACAACAAAGTAGTGTGTTAAATAACGATCTATGCTGGGGAAGATGTGCATTTAAAGCAGCACTGATCGATAAAGCAGCAATACCGGAGGAGGCATTCTCATTACTGTGATTTGGCTATTTAGTATTGTGAATTTGCTATAAGACTTCATCACGATGTACAGCAGTGGTTCTCAACGTGGGGTCCGGGGACCACCGGGGGTCCTTGAGGGGGTTCCAGAGGGAAACTTCAGCATTATTTCATTTACAAGAAGTGAACACAATTAGAGAATGTAGAAGAATGACTGTTTCACTGTTATCTCTCAACCTGCAATACAGATAGTCTTGGAATTCTGCACAAAATCAACACAAATATTCTCAGATTTTGGTCAGAGAGGCAAAATCTCATCAAGTGGGGGGGTCCATGGCCCTAATGTGGACTACATTAGGGGTCCTTGATATGAAAAAGGTTGAGAATCACTGGTGTATAGCACTTCATTTTCTACAAATCAGGTTTGTTCTTTATTGAGCAGTATCGAATTAATAAAAGGAAGTAAAAAAAAAAAGTATCATTGTGAAAAAAAACCCTTCAAATCTTCACATCTCATGTGTGAATTTTCACACAACTCCGACAATCGTCTTCTCGTACTCAGATGAAACCCACATGAGGTGACAGGACACGAGAACCAGGGCCAGATTAACCAATCACAGGGCCCCTGGGCACACACGTCCTGTTGGGCCCCCCTCCCCCCCCTCCGGTACACACCCACACACCGTGACTCAAGATACTAGCCTGTTCACAAACAATACAAAGGGAAACCTTTTACAGGTTCAAAGTCCATCTAAAACTCAGTTTTAGCAATTACAAACTGCCATTCCTTCTATCGAGAGTTCGCTCATTCAATTTGAGAGTGATAACATTCGTCCAACCCCAAGGCAAGCCTTAGTTTTAGGTGGCGATATATAGCAAACATCTTTTCATGATTGTAAGACAACATATACTGCAGCATTGTATAATAAATCACTTTGTTGTATAAGCAGTGCTTCTATGTATGTATATAACATGCATTAAGCTGTGCTTGCTAACGGTTCAGTTGCCAGTGTTAAGTAGCAAGCTAGCTAGCCTAAAGTCACCGTTTTCTCCATAGAAGAGATGAAGGCAACTGATCAACTAAGGAGCCAGAGAGCTTAGATCACATTCAAATAAACTCATCATTAACCTATATCATGGGTAATGGCCATGCTCGTGTTTTAAGCAATGGTTATTTATTTTTGTATGGAAATGCTTGCTGTGAGTAAACTTAGAGAGAGAGGAAGAGCATCTTGCCGCTATTCAGTAAATTGAGTTACGGTTGATTTAACACTCCCTCCGTCATTTATTCATGTAAAACACAGTGGTGATTTGTTGGCTGACAGTCTTTCCTTCTCCCAACACGAACCAGAGAGTTAAGTGAATGAATTAAGCCTCTGAGTTGTTGTTGCTCCTCTTTTGTTTAAACTTCTGACTCATTTCTTATCTTTGCGCTTTTGCCTTTTCGGATTTAGCGGACGGACACTGAAAGAACCCCAATCTGCTTTCTTTGGAGAACTTTTACCGTCGCTGTAGAGTGCACCCGGAAAAAGCTTGGTTCCTGAGTGTTTGCAGGCTTTTGAATTACATGTCAATTATATTAATTATATGTGCTCGGTCTGGCTGGGGCCCACGGTATGATGTGGTTCGGTTTGTGTTTCTGAGTAGCCGGCAAGCCAAAGAACAGCAGGATTCGAAAATAATGAGGCACTTACCCGCACACCTCAACAAATAGAAATCAAATCAACATCTCAGCAGTAGAGTGAGAGAGCAATGAAAGAAATTATAGACACTGACAGACAACTAAGTGTTTCAGGGTTATTTTTCTCCCTAGTCCTTACTTTGTGAAACAGATATACATTTAAAACCATGGGCAATTAAAACAGAAATCTGCACCCAACCCTGGCCAGCCTGGTCTGTTGGAAAGCAGTCAGACTGCTCGGCTGGAGATGTCCACACGACCTGTGCCATTGCAATGCGACAAACTGATGAGTCAGCAGTGTAGGTGAACGTGCTCTTTAACATTATCAACCGGAACATTAGTCATTTTTTCAGGGCTTTTCTGTCGTATTTTAAGACACCCACTGAGACATTTCAACAGTACAAGCTGACATTACAGGAGCTACACAACCTCATGTATAGCGCAAAGGGACAGGGCTACATGGTTTTCACTAGATGTTTGTGTTGGATCTCTGCTCTAATGACCTAGCTTACTCACTCTCTATTGTGAAAATGTGACTATTGTCTATTACAAGCCATCGTAAATCACGTGGACGGAGGGGCTGTGCCAGAGACTTGTGTAGGAGGAGATAATTCTATCTATCGATGTTGCAATTCCTCAGGTCAGAACTTACTTAAAGGAATAGTTCAGCCAAAAATGTAAATTCTGTCATCATCTACTCCCCCTCATGCCAGTTGAAACACAGGTGAAGTTTGTCCATATAACACACAGGGAGGTTGCCAGCACAACTCCATAGCAGCCTTCTCCAAAACAACTGAAGTCAGTGGGGACCAGTTCTTCAGAGTTCCAAAAAGACCTACAGTATATTTACACCATCATTTAGTGCAAATCTTAACTACAGCTGATTGATTTGCAACACATAATGGTGTATAGGCTTTTCTATTCACAGTGTGATTGTTTGGCTGTTTTTGTTTTGGAACTCTAAAGAACAGGTCCCCATTGACTTCAGTTGTTTTGGAGAAGGCTGCTACCAAGTTGTGCTGGCAGCCTCCCTGTGTGTTATATGGACTAACAAATTTCACCTTTGTTTCATTTGGCATGAGGGTGAGTAGATGATGACAGAATTTTCATTATTAAGTGAACTATTCCTTTAATCTCTCCCTACGTGTGTGTGAACATATAATGGACGGAGAGTGCTTTTTCTCCCTTTACCAAACTGATAGAGAAGAAACACTGTGCTTTTGCATAGACTGTTGGACTTACTGCTGAAAGAGGGAGCAGAACATGCGTTCTGGCACTAGTTGTGAGTAACCTCAGTTCCACTGAGTTGAGTTTTATTTTTTTTTGCGGCGAATAAAACATAGACTGAACTAGCAGGAAAGCATCTCCGTGTCCTTCCCTCTGTTAACACACTAAAATTTAGAAGTGCTCTCCTAAGTCTTTGAAATATTAATGCACCCAACCCCAACCCTCTGCCCCATCTCCCTGTCTTTGTATATCTCTCTTTCATCTAATGACTATAATGAGAGAATATGTCAGACCTGCTGAAGTTAGATACACCAGAGAGAGGTAGACCCATACCAGGTGGAATAGACGGTGTCTGAATAGCCTCATGTTCCAGCTCTTGGCTCTCAGAGGATCATGGTTTATCCTAACCTGAGATTTCTGAACCTACCAGTCTAGAACCAGCATAGGGAGCAGGGAGTAAGGCAGTGCAATAGTGTTGTCTATGGACTGTGCTTCATTGAATCTCCTTGTTAATGCAACTAAAAGCATTTAAGCAAGAAACACGAGTAAGGGGAATTTTCCATGTTTTGCATGTGTATGTGCATTGTTTCAGGAAGAAGAGAAGGGGAAGGAAGGAAGGAAGGAAGGAGACAGAAGGGAGGAAGACACCAATGGCACAGGAAAGGGAGAACGAAAGGACTGGAGTACAGGGATAAAGGAATGGAGGAAGGGAAAAGTGAAAGAAAGAAGAAAGGATGGAATGAATAGCGGGTTAGGACTTCAATTTAGGGTTAAGATTAGAATTAGGATTAAGTTAGGGCAATGATTCTCAACCGTTTTCATATCAAGGACCCCTAATTTAGTCCACATTAAAACCACGGAGCCCTATTTGACGAGATTTTGTCTCTCAGACTCAAATCTGAGAATATTTTTATAGTTAGATATGATTTTGTCCAGAATTCCATGATTGTAGGTAGAGAGATAACAGTGAACCTATGATCAAAACAGTCATTCTTCTACATTCTCTAATTGTATTAACTTCTTGTCAATGAAATAATAGTCAAGTTTAACAATTCATCAGTTTGCTGGGGACCCCCTGGAACCCCGTCAAAGACCTGGTGGTCCCCGGACCCCACGTTGAGAACCACTGGGTAATGGTTAAAGCAATATTCCACTTAGTTTTAACATGGGGGGTTATTCAGCGCTTGACCGCCATGAAAACCAGAATACAAACTACTCACCAAGATCAGATGCAGTTGGACGAGTTTGTAGTGTTAGGATTTTTACTTCCCATTCATTTGAATGAAGCCACGAACATAGACTGAACGTCGGTGGACAGATTGAAGTGGAATACTGCTTTAAGGGTTAGTTTATGGTACGCACGTAACGTTACGCCCAGAAACCCTAAAGAGTGGCGGGTCTTACTGTAGAGTAGTCATCTCCGTCAGCGAGGGCTGGGTGGCTTTCAGGTAGCTGGCCCGGCGCGCCTGGACCTTGGGCGAGGGCTTGGGACTCCCGTCCGAGTCGCCGCTGTCGTCCTCGGCCATGGCCTTCACGTAGCTGCCGCTCCTCATCCTCCGACAGGGGATGTCCTCCTCCTTGCCCAGGGGCGAGAATCCGCTCCACTCGTCCTGGGGTACCTGGGGGTCGGGCGGACGGAAAACGGCAAAGACGTCAGGCGGGTCCGCGGATCCGACCGGACCCCAGCCGCCCCCCGCCCCGCCGCTGCCGTCCGAGTCCCAGCCGCCGCCCTGGCTAGCTAAACTGTCCTGACGGTACATGCGGGTCGACCCACACCCAGCTCACATGCAACAGAACGATTAACACAACGCACAGCAAGACACAGCATCCGAAAACATAGACTAGACTAGACTGATGGCTGGCTGCGGTTGGTCCTCAGATACATTTCTCTCACTCACTCCCCCTCTCTCCCTCTCTCTCTCTCTCTCTCTCTCTCTCTCTCTCACATACACTCGTCACATACTGTATATGCACAGTGCTTTGGTACAATCTGGTAGCCAATTAGCATGGAGAGCAGTATGTGTGTGAGTTTGCTTGGTCGTGTTTGAAATGCCTCTCTGGCAAATTCATACATCTGCTTCCCGGGAGTTACCTCAGTTCACTGGGACACTCGACGAAAAACACAGGAACTTGCGCGTGTGTGTGTGTGGGTGAGGGAGAGAGAGAGAGAGAGAGAGAGAGAGAGAGAGAGAGAGAGACAGCCAGTGTATATGTGAGAAAGAGAAAGGAAAAGTACATGTGTATGTGTTCTTGTAAAAATGAGTGTGTTAATTTGTGCATGTATGTGATAAATAAGCACATGCAAGAATGCATGTGTGTCCATACGTGCCTAAACTGATCTGAGCTGAAGCTCTGTTTGTCAACTAAGAAAAAACGGTAACACTTTACAATAAGGGTCACTAATAATAAAAATAAAATTAACAGTTAAAAAAATAAAATTAACAGTTAACTAATGTGTCTGGTAATCATTTACTAATGGTGTTCATGTTAACTAAGGTATTAATTTATACATTATTTAATAGTCATCTTTATAAACTACTAATAATGTATAAATTAATACCTTAGTTAACATGAACACCATTAGTAAATTACATATTAGTTAACTGTTAATTAAGGGTTAGTTAATGCTTATTAAGCATTAACTTAGTGACCCTTATTGTAAAGTGTTACCCAAAAAACTGTATGTAAATGCATGTAATTCTGCTCTTCACTTTTTTAGACAATTAGATTAGACAAAATCTTAATAATCCCAGTGGGGAAATTTGGTCATCTCGATTCTTTTACAATTTAAATTGAAAGATTAAGACATTTACTCATTGTATTGTGCATCATTCTGAAACTACTACAGTTTTAATTTCCTGCAAATCGGATTTATTGGACAGCTCGTCCAACAGCAGTGCCATATTATATTATTCTACTATAAAAAGGTGGATAAAATAATGGAAAGACCTAACAATTGACTATCAAGGGATAAAATGACTATTGAGGGATAAAGGAGGTGGAAATCTACTTCTCATAAAAGTTCAATGATGTGAAGATCCGCTGAGTGGGGCGATGGAAGGAGCTTGACTCCATCCTGCTGTTCAGGAAACCACTGTTGAATTTATTTTAGCAGTGGGCACGGGGACATTATCGCCTTGGCATACGGGAAACATTATGAGGGAACAGTGTGTGCGCCCTAGGGTGCTCCTGGTTTGTGTAAAATGGCACATCCCTCGGCTGTTACACGACCATGCAGAGCAATCATCACACCTAATGACTCCCGGTAGATGGCTGCCATAGCGATACAGATCCGCCACCATAACAGTTGGTGACATTGTGGGCTGAAGGCTTCCTTTGTGTTTTTCCCAATCATAAAACAGTCTGGATGGAGGGAAAAAAGGCTGTAAGGCATTCAGACCACCATTACTTTTTTCCGTCGCTCGGGGCTCCACGCTCTGCACAGGTTATTCGTCTTTGTGCAAGAGATGAAACATCAACATCATCAGTATTGTTCAGACTGTCACAAGGACGCTGATTCAATTCTGTGGTCATTTTTTAGTCTATGTTGTCATGATTTTCCAGACTGTTTCCCCTTGCCATATTAAATCATCTTGCAGTTTTTGTGATCAGTGTTCCCACAATTCAGACACTAGATTATTTATCCTCTTGGAACTCTGTTAGTTGCCACATGTTCCTTTGAAAACTCACATATACAAGTGTTGATGGTCAGACATGGGCAGAAATATGTGTCACTAGAAACTGAAATTGGATTATTTATATTTGAATTTGAATTGTGAGAATTGTGAGTTTCAGAGCAAATGAATTCAATTTCATATTACATTCAGTTTCAAGTTCATTGGAATTCAGTTTCAAACGAATAAATTCAATTTCAAATTATGCTATTCAGATTCAGTTTTTCAACGCAATTATTCAATTTAAACAATTCAAATTCAAATTCTGTTTTTTCATGCAATTATTCAAGTTGAGCAATTCAAATTCAAATATAAATAATTCAATTTCAGTTTCTAGTTACACATATTTCTGCCCATAGTCGGACCTCTTTTAAAGCTGACACATACTGCTAATTGGCATTCAACTTAATATGACTGGCCTGTGTAGCTGCCTCTGTAATTGTGATTTAATTAAAGTTAACATCCTTTTTCATGTGGCGTTGCCGATTTTGTCCACCCCCTGTATACCAGTGAAAACAAAGACTTCACATGTGTTGTTGTGACAGACTGTGGGCTGGCTAGACTTTAGGCAGTTGGTTACTTTAGCATTATTTGAGCATGACTGGCTGTCCTGCAGGGTTCGGTCATTCAAACAAAGCTTACTGTGCGGTCAGTTTGTACTTCTTGGAATTACATGTGTGAAAGCGCAGGATGGATAAATATATAATTTAAGAAGGTCATTTAGACAAGGATTTACAAGTTTGCGGTTATTCTTGAGGAACTGTGATTGATTTATAATTTTTGAGTTTGGCTTGATGTCTGGATGACAACATTGTTTCTCCTCCGTATGTACTTGATTGGTAATTCAATGAGATGAGCTGTTTTGTTTGTTGTGTTTATGTGGTTATAGTGTGTATAAGTGTGTATGACTGTATGTGTGGTGGACCCCAGGAAGAATAGCCAATGCTTATGCTGGTGCTAATGGGGATCCTAATAAAGACACAAAGTTTGTGACAGAGGTGGAAAGATCAAATATTTTCCTCAAGTGGAAACACTGCTACTTCAGTTAAATGTTCCTTAAGTTAAACTAAGAGTCTTTGTCTAGAAAACTGCTCATATACATGGATCTTAATGAATTATTCATTTTGGGGTGGTCATTGAAAACAAAATATTTGTGTAAGAAAATACTTGTAATAGTCAATTAAAAGTAGGATTATGTGCTACTCCTCAACTATAGTACCAAAAATAGTGGTTACTTCCAACCTCTGGTTTCATCTCATTAAAGCATTGTAAATTGCTTCCTTAAGTCTGACTACTAGAAATGAGTTTTAAAGGTGCGACATATAGCTTTTTAAACATCTGTATATCATTGTCAAATGAATTGCGATACCTTGATATAATTACTATAAAGAAATAGGACAATGGTCGCAATGACTAGTGACCTCTTCCTGTTTTGTGCCGTAAAGCAGTGTCCTCCAAGCCATGATTATTTTATGGCTTGGATGTTATCTATCGGTTTTATACTTTCTTTTTTTTTAATTATGTGTTTTTTTAAGTGAGTGGTTCTATGTGTTTGTCTGTGTTTAAGTGAGCTCACTAAGACAAATTCCAATCAACTCGATCATCAACTTGATATGGCAATAAAGTATTGAATCTTGAATCTTGAATCTTTTTGTGCCGTAAAGCAACCCAGCAGGTTTCCCGCCAAATCTGACCCGGTGGCAGACAATATAAAAATGCAGCGTAGAGGCTAGGTCAGTCTTCTCGCCAATGGTAATGATTTATTGGTGTTAAAATGCTTCACCTAGCACCTTTAAATGTATTTTGAAACTGTAAAGCAAAAACGGTATTTTAATCTACAGTATGAACACCCTTTGACTTGCAGATGTGTTTCTAAAGGCGTAGTAAATATCTTGAGGATTTTCTATGACTGCATCCACGCACAAAGCCGATCCGTCTTTGATCTTCTAGTTTACAAATCCCAAGCCAATGTCAGCTCATTTTTAACTGTCATCAAGAGGTAATTCTCACATCCCCCACCCCACCCCCCACAATCACAGAGACAGGCGAGATAAAGGAATACAATGTGGGGGGGGGGAAAATACATACGGGGTAAAGGAAGCGATAAAGAGAAAAAAACGGAGTAAGAAAGGGAAAGAGTCGACGGAGACGGCAAGAAAGAGAGACAGACACCGGGAGAATTCCGCTGCTACTCTGACTAATTATATATGAATCACCAAGGGAAAGAGACTGAACGGATCTGCTGGGGCTGACGCCTGTGTATGTATGTGTGTGTGTGTGTGTGCGTGTGACGTCAAACCGACACAAATGAGCAGGTTGGCTATAAAAAGAGAGTGTGGGGAAAAGACCAGCTGCAGTAGCATCAGCAGCGCCTCGCTCGCCCACGCACAAGCCTAGCTTTCACTGCGGCTCCACAACTGACTCTACTGCAAGGGACCACAGTTTCTTAGCCTTCTGTGCTGTTAAGACAGTAATTAGTGCATTAGACTCTTAGGTCTGACTCGGCCCAATATAAGCTGTTTAATGGAGCTCCGGTGTGTAATTTCCTAAATCTAAACTTAACCTTTGACAGAAGGTTGGCATCAACGGTACCGACCTGCTCCGAGGACGAAAGCTCAGCCGACGTTGGATTTCAACAAGAAACCGTGTTTTTAAAACATAAAGCGTTATTTGGGTTACCCACTCATCGTTTTTTCTTGCATATGAGATTCACAATGACTCAGTGTGTATGAGCGCGGACTGTGTGTTTGGCATCGCAGCCGGTGGATTGTTTCCTTGGTGACGCTCGGCTGCTTTGATAGCCGATAGCCGGGAACGGTGGAGCCGGCTATTGCCCTGTTGTTGAGGTCGTTTTTTGGGAATGATAAGTTTGCAGCATGAGCATATGCAGAGGGGAGCAGCTTTAATGTGTTAGTGTGACAGAGGTTATACCCCCCCCCGGCTCTGATGTGCAATCAGAGCATTCTGTTTTATTTGTACGGAAGAGGATTGGGGCCACAATGTGAAACATTTATTTGAGTTCTGAGTTTAAAGCCAGAATTCTGAGATTAAAGTCAGAGTTCTGAGAAAAAAGTCAATTCTGGGTTCTGACTTTAATCTCAGAATTCTGGCCTTTTTCTCAGAATTCTGATTTAAATCTCAGAATTCTGATTTAAATCTCAGAATTCTGACCTTTTTCTCAGAATTCTGACCTTTTTCTCAGAATTCTGACTTTAATCTCAGAATTAATCTCAGAATTCTTATTTAAATCTCAGAACTCTGACTTTAATCTCAGAATTCTGACTTTAATCTCAGAATTCTGACCCTTCTCTCAGAATTCTGACTTTAATCTCAGAATTCTCAATTCAATTCAGTTCATTGTCATTATACCAGTCCAGTATAACAAAAAGTCTTGTTCGCCAGTCTCTCTGGTGCAACATAAAAAAAGACACTGCCACAGTAAGAGACACACTTTCAAGACAGTTTTTAGACATAAAATACAAAAACAAAATAAGTAAATAAGAGTAAGAATAGAAAAGAATTAGAATTAAAGTCATGTATAACGAGTGCAAGTCGTCATTGGTAGCATTAAGTCATGGGTAATATTACATAGTCATCATGAAAAGTATTGCACAATGCCATTCTGACTTTAAACTCATACATTTTTCACATGTGGCCCTAATCCTCTTCCATATATTTGAAAAGGAAACTGAAGAAGAAAGGTAGATTGTCAGTGCCACGCTTTGTGTGCGGAGTTTTTTGAATTCTAAGTCTTGTTTGTTCACTCTGTGTTTTTCACTCTTTTTTTGTGCTTCTTTTTTCAAAATGTCCCTGGGATGTTCAGTACAGTACACCAAGCTCCCAGCTCAGTGATGTCACATTATGGTGACCAGCTGGATAACAAAGTATTTCAGGGGGACATTATTTACTGCCATCACATACACTGTAGCTGATTCCAGCCTGCAATTCAAACAACATTCCCTACAAAATGATGATCTGTGGGATGTTTGCAATAAACCAAATAGGCTGCCTCATATAGTTGTGAATGGTCAAAAGTCTGGACCCACCTGATTGAATGTACTTTGTTTTTCATTCTCTTAAAGCCATTTTGATCTAAAGGCTGGATAAATGCTTGAAATGCGTTTCTTAGACAAATATAAATATTGAAGTTGATCCTATGTATGAATTTCTGTCCAAAGCCTTTGCCTTTCCAGCAAGGCAAAGGGCGGCTACTTTAAAGCAGTGGTTCTCAACGTGGGGTCTGGGGACCACCAGGGGTCCTTGGGGGGGGTTCCAGGGGGTCCCCCAGCAAATTGATGACTTGTTAAACTTCAGCATTATTTCATTTACAAGAAGTTAACACAATTAGAGAATGTAGAAGAATGACTGTTTTGATCATAGTGTCACTGTTATCTCTCTACCTACAATACAGATAGTCATGGAATTCTGGACAAAATCATATCTAACAATAAAAACATTCTCAGATTTGGGTCCAAGAGACAAAATCTCATCAAATGGGGGTCCGTGGCCCTAATGTGGACTAAATTAGGGGTCCTTGATATGAAAAAGGTTGAGAATCACTGCTTTAAAGAATCTAAAATATAAGATAGTTTTGATTTGTTTAACACTTTTTTGGTCACTGCATAATTCCATTTGTGTTATTTCACAGTTTTGACGTCTTTACTGTTATTCTAACGTGAATAATAGCAAAAATAAAGAAAAATGTGGTGTCCCCAATCTTTTGAGAGGCAGTGTATGTCAACAGATAATATTTTAGCAGAGGTTTGCCACATTATTTGGTATGTGAGAATTTGTTGGTAGAAATTTGTCATTGTTTTGGTTTGTCTTTCATCTGTCTTATACATCAGCTACCATGACAACATGCTACTCTAACCTAAACTAAATATAAATCAAATCTCAATGTCATGCCAACAAAACTAAAGTGAACCGGAGCTGAGCTGGGCTATCTCTGCCAAATGCATTTAAGACTCATTGTCTGTCAAACTGCTAACATGATTACAGTATTCTTTTTTTATAAATGCTCGCAACTCAGTTGATAAATGAGTCACACCGCTGTTTGTCGAGAGACTGAATGAAAGAGAGAGACAAAGACAAACAGAGAAAGAGAGAGAGAGAGAGAGAAAGAGCAGAGAGCGAATGTGGAACATCAACTCTAAGCCACCCAATTATCTCGTCGTCTCCTGCCCACACAGGTCTACTGGATCCTGAAATACATAAAGCTTAATGATCCACGGCGCTCAGCTGGGGTCAGAAGTGGCACATATTGATACACAGTATAAAACACTGTACCAATTATTCTTTATGACTATCATGTACAAATAATAGAAAACTAATTAACTAAGTGGGGTTGAGGTTCCTTCATTTTAAAAGGAACATGTTACATTTGTGATCCAATCATGAATTTGACATGTGTCTTAGATGTGTGTTGTATGATGTAATTAGGCAAAGGCTCGTGCACACACTCTCACACACTCTCACACACACTCTCTCACACACACACACACACACACTCTCACACACACACACATATACACGCTTAAACACTACATCATGCAGCACAGCAAAGCATGGACAACAAATAAAAACACAGCACAGCCAGTGTTGGGGAAGCTAATTTGAAAGTTTTGTTTCCCAGCTACCAGTTTCTTCACACTGGGAGAAGTTGAACTACAGCAAAGATGTTTTGTTGAACTACAGCAAAGATGTTTTGTTAACTAAAGTAAACAAAAAAAAAATAGTAGTAGCAATGGAATGTCATATAATACAAAATCACATGACTGACAATGTTTTATTTTATTTTAAATAAAGAGAGAGAAGTGAAGCTATTACATTTTCATGTAGTCTGGACCAAAACCCAAACCGGACTATTTGGACTTTTCAAAGAAAAAAGTGGAAGGAAGGTTAAAGGTAAAAATAATATGTGAAACCAATAAATAAAATTATGAAAAATTCAATTCTCTTTCTTCCCGTTATAGCCAAAATAGTTTGTAGCTGCAGTAACTACATCTCAAAATGACAAACAAATAAAATAAACCACTTAAAAACAGGCACACAACACAGGCTACTGCAAAATATAAACTGGTTTAATTATATGTAGTGAAACTCCTCCCCAACACTGGACACAACACAGCACCGCAAAATAACAATACAGCACAACACCCACTGATCTAGAAGGAAACGGTGAGGAAAAGTATAGGAAATCTGGTAGAGAAGCAGGAAGGGAAACTACTAAATTAAAAAATGAGGTCTACAAACAGGAAAGGATGCCGGTCTTCATGAATTCAAACCAAACGGATGTTGTTGCCTAGCATTCAGAGAGTAAGGCTGCTACTGGCTCTGCACTTACTGCTCTCTTCAACTCAAAAGGAGGAAGGTGGTGGAGGAGGAGGAGGAGGAGGAGGAGGAGGAAGAGGGATGCTCTCCAAACCAAGAGGGAGTAAAGGAGGGTGTGGGTGGGGTTGGGTGGCTAAAGAAGCGTGTGGGTGAGTTGGGTGGGTGAAGGAAAGGCAGGAGGGGAGGAGGAGGAGTGGTGGAGGAGGAGGTGGCAGTGGGATATTTGGGAGATGAGAGTAGTTGAGTGGGGGTGAGGAGCAATGTTCCCTCTAAGGCTGCGGACACACTAGAAGACTTTTAATATTATTCATCTCATTAAACTGTTGTAAAGCCAGCTAGAAAAAGAGAGATACCCGAAAAAGCCACAATGTGTGGGTGTAACTCCATTCAGTAATGTTATAAGGGAATAGTCTGATATGGTAGATTTGTATGGAGCTAAACCACAGAACTTGAATGGATAGAACGGTCATTCCCATTCAAATGAATGTCCCTGGATGGTCGGAGTGGCGGCCATTTTTAGGTGTGCCATTGGGCTAGCTTCCATATAAACCGACTGGTGGCAAGTCACTGAGGTGAGAGGTTTAGCAGCAAGGAAAACTGGTGGAGGCTACGGAGTCATTCCTATGTTCCCCAGATTTATATGGCACATAATGGGAACATGACAAAGAGTCCTATGTTCCCAAGGTCCTAAGTTCCCAGGGTCCTATGTTCCCAGGGACCTATGTTCCCTGGGACCTATGTTACCCAGTTCAATATTCTGTTAACACACATTAACCCTCTATTAACCCTATTGCGTTCGGGTCAAATATTATCCAGATTTTTTTATTGGAACTCTTGTTTGGGTTGGGTTTGATCCACAAAACTACCCAGAATGTTTTATTGCTGCATGCCATACTATAAAAACCAATGTTCTCTGTGGGTCAGATTTTACCCTATTTTTGATGATTTGATGATTTGGTTTGATGAGATTTTCAACAGCAAGGTAAATGTGGCCTTTGGACCACAACATTAAAAAAGTAAATGCAGATTTTGTGGTTATGAATGGATAACAAGTTAGTTATGAGGTAAAACACTATATACTCAGGTTCCCAGTATGTGCTATATAGAGCTGGGGAACATAGGACCCTGGTAACATAGGAGCTTGGGAACATAGGATCCTGGTAACATAGGACCTTGGGAACATAGGACCCTGGTAACATAGGACCTTGGGAACATAGGATCCTGGTAACATAGGACCTTGGGAACATAGGACCCTGATAACATAGGACCTTGGGAACATAGGACCCTGGGAACATACAGTAGGACCCTTTGTCATGTTCCCATTATATGCCATATAAATCTGGGGAACATAGGACCCTGGGAGCATAAGACCCTGGGAACATAGGACCCTGGGAACTTAGGACCTTGGGAACATAGGACCTTGGGAACTTAGGACCCTGGGAACGTAGGACCCTAGGAACATAGGACCCTGGGAACGTAGGACCCTGAGAACATAGGACCCTGGGAACATAGGAATGACTCTGCCAGGCCACTACACGCACTACTAACACTAGCTACTTTAGATACCTTAGCTGCAAATAGAGTGGCCGGTAATCCCGCATTAATATGCACTGAAAAAAACCCCAAAGAAATAACACAGCTCTCTCCGTCAATGTGGGCTGAGGTGGGCTTTATGTTAGCTAGGCTAGTAACTTACATTCCTTGTAGGAAAGGGATTAATTAATTCAGGACCCTGCAGATATAAATATGTTGTATATATCAAACATTTTTTATATTTTTGATATTAAGTCAATCGGTGTGGTTAACATTGAATCTGTAAACCCCTCATACTACCAGATAATCTTTGCTGACCATAAGGTTCTTTTACTTGTTTTTAAGGCACTGCATGGTTTAGCACCTGCATACTTATCTGAATGCCTTAAGGAATATGTTCCAAGTAGCTAGGCTACTTAAGATCATCAAATGCCGGTTTATTGGGCATCCCCACTGTTAAGCGAAGGAAGTGGAGGCTGCTTTTTGTTTCTATGCACCTATCTATGAATTTGGAATATTCTCCCAGTGCATATTAGTCAGCCTTCACCTGTAAATAGTCTTAACAGACAACTAAAAACACACTTTTTTAAGCTGCCATTCCAATATTTATTTTATTATAATTTTTTTTTCATCAAATCAAATCCAATTTTTATTATTATTATTGTTATTATTATTTTATCTTTATTTTATTTTTATTATTGTATTACTGTCTTGCTTATTATTTTACCCTCATCATTTTCTTTGTATCTCTTTTGTTTCCCTGTTTTAAATGGTTGTTTGTGTTGTTTCTATTTCTTTTAATGTTCCATTTTATGTCTAGCACTTTGAGCTGCAAACTAGGCATGAAAGGTGCTTTACAAATACATTTTATTATTATTATTATTATTATCAGTCCTGATCATTGGACCAATGATCCTATAGTGTGTCCCCAGCCTTAGCCAGTGATTTCCAGTCATGTGCCATGGAAGAGCTGCAGTTTTCCGTCCAAACAAACACTGCAGAAACCGATTTCACCGATTTGTTTAATCAGCGCTAATCAGTGAAGTCAGCTTTTGTCGCGTTTGGCTGGAATGAAAACCTGCAGACTTCGACACCAGGACTCGACGCCACTCGCTTGGAGGAAAACATCGGTGAGGAAGCGAGTCGTGGAGAAGGGGTCAACAGAGGGGGAGGAGGGTGAATCGACTCGGTTTGGATGGGGGAGCGAGGAGGAATTATTTACCTGTAAGAAATGGCATGTGCGCTCCTGCTGCTGACTGCCCTTAGCTTTGACTAGCGCTCTATCTAGGTTTAGGTTACCGGATCCTGGGCCGGTTCGCGGCTGGCTGTGGCTGCTGCTGTTGTTGTTGTAGACCTCGCGGGCCCTGCTCACCGTTAGGCTCGACGACCATGCCCCTTTCTTCACCAGGGACCCGTCCACCAGACCCAACGGCAGCAAGGGGCCCCCTCCTCCGCCGATACCGATACCGCCACCGCCGCCGCCGCCGTTATTGCTGCTACCACTAACCGTCACACACGCCGCCGCCGCCGCGTACTTCACGTCGTTGTTGCTCCGGGACGCTTTGAGCGCCGCGTGGTGGTGCGCGTGGCCGTGGTGCGTGTGGGTGTGCGCGTGCGTGTGGGCGTGGGTGTGGGCGTGCGCGTGCTCGTTGAGCGTCCCGTACGGGTCCATCATGAAGTACTGCTGGGACTGCGAGGGCTGCAGGCTGGGGAGCGGGGACTGGGGGTACTTGTCCGGGTTGTTGCCGGGGTTGTAGCGGGCCATCGTCATGGCGATGGGCGAGGGGGACATGGGGGACATGGAGGGCGAGGGCGACGGCGGGGGGGGGTGGTGGTGGTGGTGGGGGGGGTGGTAGAGACACAGCTCCCGCTCCAGGTTGTCGTCCGAGCTCCAGTATCCGGAGCCCGGCGCCGACGCCGAGCCGTGGAGCTGGTGGTGGTGGTGGTGGTGGCTGCGGTGCTTGGGCTCCGCCGATCTACAGCGCTCTCGGCTCTTGCTGCGCTTCCGGTGGCGCACGCCCACCGGTGGGGTTTCGCCTTCTGGGCTGGTCCTTGAACCCCCGCCGCCGCCACCGCCGCCGCCGCCGCCACCGCCTGCACCGCCGTTCACGCTCCCGTTACTGCCCCCCTTGGTGGACTGCGTGTGGTGCGGCCCCTCCAACGAATGCGACTTGGTGAAGAGTTTCTGGACTGAGTGGACCAGATGGCGGATCCTCCCCGGGCTGTCGTTGTTGTTGTTGTTGGCCCCCATTCCCCCACTGTGGCTCAGCACTCCACGTTTGTACTGCAGCGTGTGGTAGCCGTCCCTGGGAAACGACGGCTGGCGCTCAAATGGATCCGCAAAGTTCGCCGGCACCCGGGTCGGCGTTTTACCTCCGTAGCCCGATCCTCCTGCATACGGTACCACGGCCATACACTCATCCTTTACCTCGGCATGGTGGGATGAGGAGGTGGAGTGGCATCTCCTTGGGAAGGTTCCATAAGGGACTACGCTGTTACTGTCCAATGGGTATGAGGGGCGCTGAGCATTGTAGTAGGGCAGCTCAGCCGGATGCGGCATGGGAATGGGCACCGGCATATCCATCTGGCTGATCAAATATGGCTTTCGGTCAACATGGTGACCCAGTGGATCGTACGATTGGTCGTAAGTGACCACATGGTGGTGGCTCCGGCTACTGGACAGCCCTTTCATGACAAAGGAAGGGGACGGGTGGATGGAAAGAGGAATGGTATGGATGAGAGATACCAGGCAGGCCCGTGGTCAGAGAAGGGCTGCAGAAGACTTTCCCTGAGAGGAGAGCTGCCGACTCTGGAAGACAGGAAGGAGGAGGAGAAATAAGAAATATAGTTAAACCAACAAGGCAACAGTAAACAAGCTGTCCCTCGCGAATTATGCAGGCGGCCCTTGGGCCAATCAGTAACTATCCCATCCCTCTGACACTGCTTTTCCACCAAATTAGCTCTGGTTCTTGAACCGGTTCCGTTCAGGATTCTTGGAACCTTGGTGCTATCTAGCGAACCGGCCCGCCTTTCCACCAGTTTTGAGCGGAACCACTGTAATCAAGGATGCGTCATCAACGGAGGGCGTTGCACAATGCACACCAGAAGTAAACAGTAGTAGCAAGATGGCAGATCGCATTGATTACCTGCGAGCTTTTGTTCTGTTATTACAGATATTTGTTTTTATCCAAAAAACAAGCATGGACCAACTATTAATGATAAGAAGACGTAGACGACTATTACGTGCACCTGTAGAATATGACATGCCCACTGATATCGTCATGGTTCGCACTTGAAAACCTGCTATTTTTTGGTTCCAGCTGGGAACCAACTTTTCGGGTTCCGAACCAATTTATTTTTGGTCGAAATGCTCCGAACGGTTCAAAATTAGGTGTGCGAACCGGAACGGAACCCGTTCCATGTTGGTGGAAAAGGGGATAAAGTTTCATCAAAATTGGACCGTGGTGTTATGGCAGTTATGGCCTTTCGAAGTTTGGAATTTTGACCTTCAATTATAGCATCCACATCAGCTCTTTCAAATGGGACCAAGGTCTTATCCCATGCCTTCCTTCTGGTTTGATGTTCCTCCTCTTCCCATAGTGCACAGCATCTAAACATCAACATCTGCTAAAGATGTGAGTGAGATTTGGGAAACTCTGGCTAAGTCCCTAAACAGAACTTAGTTATAACTTTTTTACCTTTGAAGCCAATTGTCTGCTTGCAGGGCTTGTTTGAAATTATTAAAATTCTTAGACCAATAAAGAAGGTTTAAAATTATATTCATTGACATCTAAATATGCAATATTTGTTATACTAACATTGTTGGGTGAAAACTATCTTTTTTTTCACTTCAATTTAAGGATTACATTGTCCTGTATGGGTTGAGAAAATTCTCTGACATCTTGGTCTTAGAAAACCCTTTCAAAACCCATTGGGTAACATTAAAGATGCATTGTCATCAAGCTAAAAATAAGGTTGTTTCTCTTAGTTCCTCTAAAGTTGACAATTTGGAGATACGTTTTTTACCTCACAGCGACTGCATATATATTATTTTTTTTAGCTTTACAATTCTTCACCTTTTTCATAACACACAGATCTGACATTGTCTGTGGGCAGTCTGTGTGAGTGATAATGCTGTTTTGTTAGCCAGGAAGCATCTCACTTGCAACAGGAAAAGGCGGGACACAGCAGGAGGTGATGAGATTGAGTAACCAACCATGTCATTACTGAGCTTTAATTGTGTCATTACTGAGCTATTATTGGCTGGTGAGGCCCTCTAATGGCTCAGGGGGTGGCAGCTCTACCGCCGCGGGACATTTAGTACCTCAGGGGGTCCGAGATTGTTCTGGATTGGGGTTGAACGACTGCTGTGTGAAGGGTTGGGGTCGATACCAATTCAAGGTCAGGGTGTTTTATCTAGACCCGATCCAAAGTGGAAAACTGCTGTTTAAATATGAAAAGATATCAAACTCATTTGTTTCAGAAATGAATTAATGAAGTTTGTATTAACCCTCTTTACTTTGACACAGTGGAAACAGGGGCTCATACTAGCGCCCTTCAAGTTTCAAGCTGCTCTCTCTAGTAATGGCGTGTTCTGACTGCCTCACTACATGTTTGTAGGCAAACAAAATAAATACACAGAGAAGTACAAATGCTGTACAGTCTCACTGTGCCTAGCTAGGTGTGCAGCATAAACTGTTGCTATAGTTGAAGTCACTACAGTCCTGAAATAATCAGGATAACCATCATTCACCACTGTATTAGAACAGTATACAGTATACTGCTACGCTCCAGTAGGTTAGCTGTCATCCAGTATCATAGTAGCCTGTTAGCAGAGGTGTGACCAAGTAAACTTTGCTCAAGTCCCAAGTCAGTCTCAAGTCTTCAGGCACAGGACTCAAGTCAAGTCCCAAGTCTAAATGTAGATGACCAAGTCAAGTCTCAAGTCACAGCAAGTCAAGTCAGAACAAATCAAGAGTCCAGTATCAATTTAATATCTTAAAGAAAACTAAATATCTAGGACTTTTCAATGCAATATGGTTTTAGTAGGATAAAAACCTGGTAAGAGCATCATGAGTTTGATTTCTATAATCAGTTTCAACTTCAATAAATTCAATCATTCCATACAAATTCAGAAAACAGAATTTCAATTCAGTCGTCTGCTGGAACAAATCTCATCACTTTCAATCTGAGTCATTTACACAAACACAAGATCTCAAGTCAAGACTTTAGAAACCTTTTCAAGTCATCAAAGTACAAGTCAGAGTCAAGTCCCAAGTCACCAGAACCCAAGTCAAGTCAAGTCTCAAGTCTTCATGCATCAAGTCAAGTCTCAAGCTATTAAAATTGTGACTTGAGTCTGAGTCCAAGTCATGTGACTCGAGTCCCCACCTCTGCCAAACTTAATAAATTCCACATCTGTCAGGCAAAACTGCTTTGCTAGCTCAATAATAGTTGTAACTTCAACATTTGCCAGCAAAAACATTCTTTTTTTTACACACATAGATTAACCACCACAGTTAGAAACACACATGGTGACACAAACACAGGGAGAGCGAGCATCACTCAGTTTCATTAGCATTTGGCAAACTTAATAAATCCCACACCACAAGTGGGGATTCATTTTCCAGACTTAAGTAGTTGGCCTGAAGAAAAAGAACATTTGGCTTTCATCCACTTCATTCTGAGCTTTGCGATGAATCTTCTTCATGCCTCCTGTCCACACCGATTTGAGTCTGATCGGCAGTTCATGAATACACCTCAGCTAAAACGACAAACACATGCGCGTTTGCACAATTCATGCATCTTTTTCACCCCACGAAGACAAAAAAAGTAGGAAAACTCAAACAGAATGAATCCTTTTCCTCTGAACAAGTGAAATTGAAGAAGGATATACTGTAAGTCTAGCCTTACCCAATTCCAGAGGTTGATTTGTTCATATTTAACCAGGAAGATATAGAACATGTTTTCCTTTTACAGTGAACCAAAAAAATCAATATTCCAGCGCACACCAGGATACTAGGATTGACACTAAAAACAAAAAGGAGTGAACTACACATTTCGCATGTTGCTTCATCAGATTCGCTCTGTGCTTGATTGCCATCAGGTGTGTCTTTAAATAATCAGGTGCTGATTAGTGGAGAATCCAACAGGTTCACATTCCCTGATGCAAATGCACTTCAAAAAGTCAACAATAATAGGCAATAGTACAGAAGCGTAATGCATTCACTTGAGAAAAAAAAATTGCCCTGTTTTTCTGAATTAACAAGATAATTATCTTAGAAAAACAGAGAATTTTTTTTTTTTTTTTTTAAATGGTTTGTTTTTCTGAATTAATGAGATAATTATCTCAGAATTCTGAGAAAAGTTTTCATGGAAAAAAATTATTCTGCTCTGTTTTTCTGAGATCTCGTTAATTCAGAAAAACAGAGCTTTTTTTTAAAAAATAATTCTGGTGTTTTTCTGAATTAACGAGATAATTCTCTCAGAAAAACAGAGCAGAATTATTTTTTTCCATGAAAACTTTTCTCAGAATTCTGAGATAAGTATCTCGTTAATTCAGAAAAACAGGGCAATTTTTTTTCTCAAGTGAATGCATTACGCTTCCGTACAATAGCAAATATAATTCTACCGTACAAAATTAGATATAAATATTACATTTCCATTTCCATAAGATAATGAGATACAATATTAGAGTACAAAATACATAGTCTGGCTATTTCATCTCTAATACTACAGAGGATATAGATCCAGAATGCATACACTTCCATAAGATAGAGTGCAAAGTAATATATCAAAAATAATAGAAAAAAGTAGAAAATTATATGTTAGATTGAAGAAGAGGGTACTATACAAAATACATAATACATTTCACCATGATACATTACAAAAGTCGGAAGAGGTGAATACTACTAGAGTAGATATTAAATATACCTGTCTTAATAAGGGAGGGGAGGGAAAGGGGCTCCCATAGGAGGAGGAAGGATATACTGTAAGTCAGTGGTTCTCAACGTGGGGTCTGTGGACCACCAGGGGTCCTTGAGGGGGTTCCAGGGGGTCCCCCTTATTTCATTTACAAGTTAACACAATTAGAGAATGTAGAAAAATGACTGTTTTGATCATAGTTTCACTGTTATCTCTCTACCTACAATACAGGTAGTCATGGAATTCTGGACAATATCAAATCTAACAATAAAAAAAAAGATCAGATTTGGGTCCGAGAGACAAAATCTCATCAAATGGGGGTCCGTGGCTCTACTGTTTACAAAATTAGGGGTCCTTGATATGAAAAAGGTTGAGAATCACTGCTGTAAGTCTACCCAACTCCAGAGGTTGATTTGTGATTTTTTTTAAATGAAATGTCCCAGCTTCAAAATGCATATAAGACTCTGAGCTGTCACATCCAACATGTTTTTTTTTTGTCTCAAGAGGCTCACTCAATCCAATAAACCTAAACTTACAAAGCCAGTAGTGGGATGGTATGGCTTCATAGTGGATGCCTGGAGTCTGCATCTGTAAAGTACCACTTGGGCCAGCGCATTCATTCTGCCTGCATTCACTCGTGTAGGTTAACAGCACTGTAGGAAATCCCTTTACGCTGACCTTATATAACGGAATGGCTTCAGATCTCAGGCGAGCCAGCAAAAATGCTCTAGGGATCAGACTGCTAAATAGGCAGTTTCATTACAGATGAACAGCCATGCAATACCGCACTGTGTGTGTGTGTGTGTGTGTGTGTGTGGTGTGTGCATGCCTGTGTGTTACACTTGTGGTACAGGTACGTGTGTGTGTGTGTGTGTTTCCTCTGTCCTACTTGGCCTGTCCCATGACTGCTTAACACAACTTGACAGCTCCACTGGTAGAAGGGCTGCTAACAAGCTCTGTGCTATAGTAACTCCCAGCGAGCTGAGATAAGCCACACACACACACACACACACACACACACACACACACACCCTACTCTCCCTCTGCAGTTCCACAACATTAACTCTCACAGATTTACCTTGAAAATGAAATCATTACATATTATATTATTACTGACTACTTGCTGTAAAATCATCACCACTGGCATAATCCATGGAATTACTTTAACGCTATAATGTAATACGGTTGCTGGTTACTTTTGGATTATTTTGCCTCCGAATCAATAGAATATGAATTTAGACAACTTGGTTACATTTATAAAAAAAATTTAAATTTATGTAGAATAGTTTTTGAGTGTATAATCTCACAGCTAAAATGCATTTTTACCCCTCAAGTAATGTACAGTTTATACAAGTAATCACCATGTGCAGTCAGTATTTTTGATTTTTTTTTTTTGCCTTGAGTCAGCCAACTGATCTGAGTATGTTAGTATGTTAGTGTGTTAAAATAGGCAAGTGTGGAAGTCAGCAATTACATTTACTCACATTACTGTAATCAAGTTGCTTTTTTATGTACTTGTACTTTGAGTATTTTTTTAAAAATATGTAATTTTACTACCTAAGTATGTTTTTACTGAAGTATTGTACATACAGTATTAATTATTAGAGTTGTTCTGATACCGATACCAGTATCGGAAATGCCTTTTATTTTACTAAATAAAGGAATTGTTATTTATTCATAGATTTATTTAGTTATGTTCTTTTTCAGTTATGACTGACTGTCAAACTAGATAATAAAAGAAAGTTCTATGGCATTCATTCTCTGTATGTATTTGTTCATGTTTTACAAAGGTTCATGTTTTACAAAGGGTTTAACCTGAGCCAGGCCATACAACACTGACAGCAATCATATCACATCCATACAGGGTTAGTAGTATACAGATGTTAAAAAATAATAATAATAATATATATATATATTTTTTTTAACGCATTGGTATCGGATCGGTACTCTGTATCGGCCGATACGCGAGTTCAGGTATCGGAATATCGGAAGTTTGAATTCTGTACTCCATCCTGTTAGAATTGCATGGGAAAGATCACATGCAACAACATTCTCTTTTCTTTTTTATTTTTGGTACTTTTTTATTTTTACTTAAGTAGATTTTTACACCAGTACTTACCACCAGCCTAAGTAAAATATCAGCAAGGTAACTATACTTCTACTTGACTAGGACATTCTAGTACTCTTCCCATCACTGGAAATAGGAAATGCAAAAATAAGTATTTGCCGGTGCTGTGACCCAACTAGTGATCCAAGGTCAGTGCTGGTATTCAAAGCTTTGATGAATACTGTCCCAAAGGCAAAGCTAGAAGAGTTGAGAAAACAGTAAAAAAAAAAAAAGTTGGCTTGCCTGGTGATTCTGGGGCTGCTTCCAGACTAAGGCTTCTGCTTTAGTCTTTTGTGGAAATGGGCATTCTCTACAGGGGTAAGGCCACCTCTGCCCCTCTTGAAAACTATACTGCGTTTTTATTAAAGGAATACAGACGCATTCATCTGTGAGTTTTATTGCCAGCGTTGGCCAATTAGCAAACGTTACACTCGCTGGGTAAATTGGTCCTCTAGGGAAGGAGGTCGCCGCACACACGCAAAACACATGTACTCACACGTACACACACGAATGCAAAACAGGAAAACACACACACCCATATGCAGACAGAATACCACACAGAGCAGATGGGGGAGGAGGAGAGAGAGAGAGAGAGAGAGAGAGACACCCAGAAAGAGATATATGCCAGGCGTGATTACTGTGCAATATTTAACATTGCACATTGACACACTGAGGTGCTACACACAATGCTAGAATGGAGCAGTGACACGCATCATTTCACCAAATTTTGCCAAAATCCAATCAGTGGCGTCCAAGATATTGTATATGAAATAACTACATAATAATCTGACTATACGATCATTAATGAGGAATTTTCTTGGTCATGTTTATGCTGTTTTTAATGGTACTGCTATCATTCCTGAGCTGTATCAAATGTTTTACTGACTATTTAGATATAGTGTGGGTACTTGTTGTCATTGGTAGTTTTATTGTTGTTGTTTCATTGTTGTAGTTTGCTTTTTTTTTTTTCCCTTCCTTTCCTTTTTTTCTTTTTGCCTTGGATTTTAAATACATTATTGTTTTATGATGTAATGTTTACTTGTGTGCACCCCAGGAAGAGTAGTCGCTACCTTGGTGGTGGCTAATGGGGATCCAAATAAAAAAATAAAAATTAAAAAAAATTGTCAGTCCCTCTCCTGATTTCACTGTGGGGGAAAATAGTTAATTCCTCCTAATTGCCTACATGGATAATGGAAACCAGTAGGCTATGATTTTACTACTCTCCAAATATCTGAAAATTATCAGCATACATTGAATTGATGTTGTCTATTCCTAAGAATAGACCACCAGGGGTCCTTGAGGGGGTTCCAGGGGGTCCCCAGCAAATTGATGAATTGTTAAACTTCAGCATTATTTCATTTACAAGAAGTTAACACAATTAGAGAATGTAGAAGAATTACTATTTTGATCATAGTTTCTCTGCTATCTCTCTACCTACAATACAGATAGTCATGGAATTCTGGACAAAATCTCATCAAATGGGGGACTCTATGGCTCTAATGTGGACTAAATTAGGGGTCCATGATAGGAAAAAGGTTGAGAATCACTGCTATAGACTATACACTAATCTAAATCACTATTTATTTGTGCAAGGTAGTTTGGGCATGATGTGTCATCCTCACAATAAATCTTCCAGGGGTCTTTATTTATCCTCGGCGTTCTTTTGTTCTGGAGTAGTACTTTGATGCGGAGGACAAAAAGAACAAAAACAGGAACAAATATTGAAAAAGACATAATGAATCATCGATCTGTCCACGCGAGCCGTGACTAAACGCGGGCACTAAATTAAAAGTGACGGGATCTCAAGAGGGACATTTGTCCGCGATCGAGTGTGACATCTGCTATCTGTGCATGGATGCAGCTCGCCCCGATCCATTATTACAGATCTGCGGCTTTATTCTGACACACACACCCACACACTTATAAATAAATGCAGACACATACTCACAAACACACACACACAGATATAGTTGATGGGCTTCAAATGTCTTCCGTTACGCAATGACTCGTCTGACTCAGCCCCTGTTAATTTCTACCTCTCTTCTAGCTAATGTGCCCCAAGTTTTGAACGTAGCCCTGGATTGAACGGTGGCTTTTCTATGGATTATTATGCGAGGGCAAGTCCAGAATGACTATGTTTCACTGGAAAAGACAAGATCTCATTGTACTCACACTCTTGTCTAAAAAATGTACTTAAATAGAAGGGGAAGTGATTCATTTCAAAAACAGTATATATATATATATATATATATGCAGTTAGTGAGGAGTTAGAAATTACAAGCAAACTAGATTCTTAAAGGGAAGAGGAAGGGAGAAGAGAAAAATTGTTTAGAATTTTGGGGATTTTTTTTTTTTTTTTTCTCCTTCAAACAGCCCTGATCCATGCAAAACTATTTTCATTCATTCTTTATTCAATTACATTTAGACTGCGATAAAGATTGATGCGGAAAAAGGGGGGGGGGGGGGGGGGGGAGTTGACACACATGGAGGGGAGTTAAGGATGTAGGTGTGTGTGTTTGAGTGTGGATGTATGTGTGTGTATGTGTATGTGAATATGTATATATATATATATATATATATATATATATATATATATATATATGAATGTATTTCTTTTTATATTATCACTGCTATTATTATATATATATGTATGTTTCTTCTATATACATGTGTGTATGTATGTATATGTGCGTATATATGTATGTATGTGTGTGCATATATGTATGTATATTTATATTATTATTATTACTGTTATTACTGTTATTATTATTATTATTATTATTATTATTATTATTATCTTTTTGAATAATTAATGTATTTGTCAAGTTACCTGCATCCCTCACATTGGGAAAAAAAAAAAAAAAACTGGATTCTGACTAGCTGGAGGAGGGTCAAGCAAATGCGATGAGTGGACAGCTACTTATGAATCACAATGAAATGTATAAGCTTTTTTTATATTAAAATTACAATAAATAAAAAGGATATACAGCCTGTTTCAAAAGTAGTTACACGTTTTATAGAGATACTGCCTGTATTATTATATTACAGTCATGGCTGGAAATTTGATAATTGATCAGAGGAAATGGATCCTGAATGACTAAAACACAGCTTTGTTTCTCATTATTAAAAGTTGTAAGCTATACCTACTTTTGAAACATCAAGTATAATAGATTATCAGTTTGTGTCTGTCTGTGACCCTGTGTGTGCATGTCTACATCTTCCTATAGTCCAGTCATTGTGATAAGTAGTTTTGGTTGACATACAGTACTTCTCCTGCTTTTCTCCAAGGCTGTGAGCTGGGTTATTTTGCCACAGCGCGGGGAAGTCATGGCAACAACAGCAGTGGGGGAAAGCAAGAAGAAAAGAACAAAAAAAAAAAAAAGCGACACATTCAAAAGCCCAGTGAGCACCAGGCTAGATGCCGTTTCAAGGTAGACAGCTCATCAAGATAAGTGACGAGTGCTGGAGTGGGAACCTGACTAACTGAGGGGCAGGCGGGTGGCACTAATAATACACTTCCTGTCTCAAGGCAAAAAGTTACATATTGTAGCTTTAATGTGTTAGCAAGTTTTAGTTTAGACTGAGTAAGAGATAGACATTGGTCTTTTACCTGCCCTGACAAAGCAGCAACACAGCACAATAACAACACTATCTATAGGGCCTCGCTGTTTAAAGTTATTCATACTTATATTCCACATCACATGGCCAATTGTATCCTGTCTTCTAGCTGGGTTTACACAGAGCATTTATACCAGGTTGGTGGATCTGACCCGGGTTTGATTACTGTGTAAAGATGTCAAGCTGGGGAAAAGGGGGGTTAAAATAACCCAGCTCTGACCCATCTCACAACCTCAGAGAGAAGCAGGAGAAATATGTCAACCAAAACTACTAATCATAACAGCTGTACTGCAGAAATATGTCAGCCACAACCACTAATAATAATTGCTGGACTATAGAAAGATGTCAACCAAAACTACTAATCACAATGGTTGGAATAGAGAAAGATGTCAATCAAAACCACTAATCATAATGCCTGGACTGTAGAAAGATGTCAGTCAAAACCACTAACCATAATAACTGAACTATAGAAAGATGTCAATCAAAACCACTAACCATAATAACTGAACTATAGAAAGATGTCAATCAAAACCACTAACCATAATAACTGAACTATAGAAAGATGTCAATCAAAACACTAACCATAATAACTGAACTATAGAAAGATGTCAATCAAAACCACTAACCATAATAACTGAACTATAGAAAGATGTCAATCAAAACCACTAACCATAATAACTGAACTATAGAAAGATGTCAATCAAAACCACTAACCATAATAACTGAACTATAGAAAGATGTCAATCAAAACCACTAACCATAATAACTGAACTATAGAAAGATGTCAATCAAAACCACTAACCATAATAACTGAACTATAGAAAGATGTCAATCAAAACCACTAACCATAATAACTGAACTATAGAAAGATGTCAATCAAAACCACTAACCATAATAACTGAACTATAGAAAGATGTCAATCAAAACCACTAACCATAATAACTAAACTATAGAAAGATGTCAAACCAAACCACTAACCATAATGACTGGACTATAGAAAGGTGTCAAATTAAACCACTAATCATAATGAGACTATAAAGATGTCAACCAAACCACTGATTATAATGGCTGGTCTGTCACCTTGCTGCTTTCTGCTGTGCCAAGTGGTATAATCAAATGTGCTTGCATGTTGTCATGAC